>NW_020215656.1:316145-394306 GCF_003070985.1 Temnothorax curvispinosus | reverse complement strand
ATATATGTATATATATATATTAATAAGCTGGAAGAATATTTAAAATAAAATTAAAAAACAGAGGAGTTTTAATTCTCGTCAAATTGCAATAATTTTGTATTATTAACAAATTTGAGTTTATTATACGATGATAGTATAGTATTCCCTTCGAGATGTGTGTTGTGTATTCACTGAAAAAAGATCCGTTTGATTTTGTAACAGTCGGTCGCAATCTCTCCGCCCGCATCTAAATTGCTAAGAATTTTTAGCCCTTTAAACAGCGCGTTATTTGAGTTCACTTTGTGCCAGCAAGGGTATATATTCCACCCCTTTAGCGAGTTATAATGCGGCTTGGAAAGGGTCCGTTTGAACGAACGATTTATCATTATCCCGATAACCCGACGACGATACGACGCTCGATGTGCCGAACAGTCTCTATTTGCGCGGGGTTGTATGATTTACTATTTCCTCGGCGCATCTGCTCGCTTAATTAACGTTTCTCCGATGCTGTTTCGGAGATACGATCGGTGTCGCGGTGCTGGATACCGGGCGCAAGATGTTACACGAAAATGTACCTGTCGATATCAACTAGCAATTATAAAGCATATTTTAGATTATACGTTCATTTAGCTAAACATATAACGAAATAATTTTTATAATACGAAAATATGTTATCAATAATTATTATATTATTGACATTTTCGAGATTATTTATTGGGTCAATTCATAAATATAAGTTACGTCTTATTTAACAAACTAAATTTTTATATTTAAAAAACAGTTGTATAAATAGATACACTCTATACACTCTACTTGCAACAGATAAAATAATTATAGATACCACGGGTAATACTGGTTTCTCAAAAGAAGTGATTCGGTAGTATAGCATAACTTAATTTATTATTATGAATTAACCCAATATATATTTGTACGTATCCAAAAAGTTAGCGAGATTAGCAGTAATAATATATTCTTAATATATTCGAATTTCCATTATTTTATTTTAAAATTTGACATGCTTCGAACTTTAGTATGGAGAAAAACGTGGCGATTGCGACTTATTTCGGGCTCGATCACACGCGTCGTTGTGCGTGGCATCGGATGCGCTTAAAGTGAAAAGTTCTCGGGATAATAGGCGCTCGACTGCGTTTTTCAATGGCTCGTGCATCAGCTCTCACGCGTTCTCTGTCTCTTTCCGTCTCTCCCTCTCCGTGGCGGCACGTGGTTTCGAGTAATTACACGGCGGCGGGGAGGGCAAACATATTGTTCAGCCGCAAAGGGTGGTTTGAGCAACCCGCGGTAGGTCGAGTAGAGTGGGAGTATATACACGAGGGCGTGGAGTCGATCCGATGATGTGTGCGGCAATCCACCCTCTGAAATAATCGTATCGAAAGAAAATCCATCGCGCAATTCAAAACTTTTCTTTTTGTTCTCATTCCAAGTCTTGCCTTGTCTAAAAATTAATTGTTTAACTCATTTAATTTAAGAATTAATATTGAAATGAATTAATCTTAAAATAAGACTTATCTCGTAACAATATCACAGTGTTCATGAAATAAGTACATTCTACTGATAATACAAAATAAATGAAAATTATTGAAATGTATTATTGATAAATTTTGCATTAGCTCACTGCTTGACTTTAGACCTGATAATGACTAAAAGTGAATTTCTTCGTCTTTTATCATCTGAACGACAGTTTTTCTTTTTTCCCTCTCTTGCAGAGAGGTCTTTCGTGAATCCACGATGGCACGTCTGTCGATGTATAATCCGTTCGGGGTAGCTAGGACAGAGAAAGAAAGAAAGAGAGAGAGAGAGAGAGAGAGAGAGAGAGAGAGAGAGAGAGAGAGAGAGAGGGAGAGAGAGAGAGAGAGAGAGCGGGGCACACAATGCCGGTGCCTCGTATCTTCGGTATCTCTTTGCGCGGAGCTCTCATTGTGACCGCGGGGCGGCATAGTCAGCTATTATGTTTATTAAGTTGGCGGGATGTGCTGATTCCAAAAGAGGAGAGAAGTCGACGGTGGATGGGTGGGTGGGTGCCCCGGGTGAGGAAGGCCGGATAGTCTCTAGAAGCAGGGGGTGTATTGTCCCGCGCATTGTCTGCCCCATTGTGTGACATCACGGCCCGATAACTGCCGATAAGGCCTCGGCAATGCTCAAACTGTGGGGGTGTATGCACGATCGCGTCGCGCGTTTTCGCGCGCGCACAAGAGAGGAGGATATAAAAAGAAGAATATAACGTAGATGTGTAGCTGACGAAAAGAATACCGATGTCGCGATGGGGAAGGGTGAACAGGGAACGACTCGATTTCCTTTACTTTTCTGGAGCCGTTTCTCTACGAACTAATGTGCAAGCTGTATCAAACATCGCGCGAAAATTGAGAATTGAAATAAGTTGCAATTCGAATTGACCGATATTACGTTGTTTACGTTATTTGTGCCGCGGATAGGACAGTATATTATTTATAATATTTGTATTGAGCATTTACATTTATTATTTCTTATGAAATTTAAATTCTTGCTCTTATTAAGATTGATTTCTGTTTCAGGTCCTTGGCTTTTGCATCGATACGACCAAATAAGTGACACTTTCACTCTTCTAATTCTGCGTTGGTAAGTAAATATTTAAGTCTGCATGCGTTACATCTAACACGGTTACGGTTAGAGAAGAACTTATTCTTCACGATCTTCTCTGAAGAAAAGAGTAAATTATCTTTCGCGATGCGGACTCTAGTAGAAAAAAACTGACCGAATACAATTATAATATAAATAAAATAAGATAAAATAAAAAAAATATCGCGAAAAGTTTAATAGTATTATGCTAGAGCCACGCGCGATACAAAGCCGCATCTGTTAAAAGAACATGTTAAGAAACAAAATATAGTAATATAAGGATAATATTGTAAAATAATTTGACATTGCATCTCATATTGTCAGTGTGCAAGATATGAAAATTATGACGAGCGATGTGCCTATGTACCTTTCATCTCTATATTTGCACTGTGTTGACATTATATTGACTCGGGGACTTGGCACGAATGCCGGACGCGGCTACCGACCATACATGAATAACAATCAGGAGCTATAACCCTCCCGCGATACATAATACTCATAATATATGTACGTATACGGCGGCCTTTTACGGCCGCCGCATTTTTATGTTAATCGCGCAATCCTAGACAGGCGAGACGACTGCCACCCCTCCTTTTGTTATCTTATAGCGCAAATAGTGATCGCCGTCCGAATTTGTTCCGCGCGAACGCCGTAAATGGAAAAGGTCATCTCGTGGAGGGAGGAATCGCGAGGGTGCATGTACGCGGGGGCATATTTTTTTACCGAACTCCACGTTAAATATGAAGGGCGATCCGACCGCGTTCTTTTTTTTTTCTTTTCGTCGAATAAGTGTGCACAGATTTGGGGCTACTTGGGAATTGACCGGCTGTTTGAACGGTGACGTGAATAGGGGATTCTATTGATACCGGTTCGTTTTATTTATTCGCCACTAAATAATCTATGATTATATTATTTATGAGAGAAATGATTAAAATATGAAATTATAAGAATAATCGAGAATAATCGAGAAGGCTCAAAAACACGTAGGAGGCACACATGTTAGACATTTCCCGCATCTTTATTTTTTGTTCTTAATAAAAAAACCACATGTTAGACATTTCCCGCATCTTTCTTTTTTGTTCTTAATAAAAAAACCATATGTTTCAAAAATCTTTATTTTCTTTTGAGCTTTGTTTGCTTCGGGTGAGGTCTGTATTCAACATGAAGTGAAAATCTGTTAGACATTTGTCGCAAATGTATATAGGAAATATGGACTAGGTACTTCGTTCAACGATTTAGCATCCTTCCGTGGGTATCTCGCTGGTGCGACTCGATGTGCGATTCAGCACTTCGCCGATTCACGGCTCCTCTTGAGAACGTTGTAGAAACGAAGGCGACGCTTACGAGGAGTTATAGAAGGAGAAAAGGGAAAGACGGAAGTTAGATGAGAAGAGCGAAAGAAAGAGAGGGAGAGAGAGGGGCTGAGAGCGCGAGAGAGACAGAGCGACGCGGAGCCGCGGCGGCGGCTGGACGTTTTATGCGCGCCGCGCAAAAGATGCCTTTGAATCCTTAATTCCCTTTGAAACTCTCATTCTGGGAGCAAAATGGCGAGAACGAGGCGTATTCTTCGGCTGAATGACGTATTGAGCGAGTTTTGTATGCCGTTGCGTCCGCGGACGGCTCATCCAGCGGCCCTATGGCCGCTTATACGCGTTATACGTATTACGTTCTCTCTTTTCTCTTTCCACATCGCGCAGTCACGACAAGAAACGTACGAGTCTGCACGTCCTTTTCTCTTTCTCGAGATTCTCTCTTCTCGCTTTTCGTTTTTCGGCAATATACCCTCGCGACAGAGAATGCTGCCAGTTCCGTAATTCAGGTTTCTCTTTCATCTCTTTCATAGGTTGATAGCGTGCCACGTTATACGGACTGTCCCTCAAAAGCTTCGTCTAAAAATGAAATTAGCGATTTTGCTCCTTTAAGCCATTCTGTTATCAGAAGCAATAAAATCAGTTTGGAGTCGTTTCTTTGCGGAACTTTTTAATTTCGTAAGTAAGTCTTACTGTTATCTCATACTTTATTGAGGGTAAGGTATGAAACAACAATAACAAGTTTTTTTTTTAAATTGCAACTCGCTTCGGGCGATAAACTGCATCGGTAAATGAGATTACTCTTGGATAATGGATTACATTGACCCTTCCCCAAGGTCTCGTTCGCACAATCTTAGCTTCGCTTTATCGCCTCTAACAACTATCGCGTCATGATAATTTCCCGTTGAAATTGCCGGCAAATATCATGTGCATCCCGGAATTCCGGACGAGATTCACGTTAGGCCATCGATCGACCTCTCGCGGAAACTCGCGCGCTCGTCTAACGAGACATTCGGTAGTAGGATTCGACGACCACTGTCGCCGTCGTCGTCGCCGTCGCCGTCGCCAGGGCGGAGAAATCTCGCGACGTGTACGCTTCAAGAACTCGGCATTATCGGTCGGGTTTTCTCACGGATACAATTTCCCGACGCAATTTTCTTTTCAGTCGGCCCCGGCGAATCCAACGCGCGCGCGGGTTGGACCGTGGGTGGCAAATGGCAAAGAGAGAGAAAGAGATACGGTGACAAGGGGGTGTGCGGAAGGGTGCAGAAAGAGGCGGGGGAGGGGAGGAGGTGCGGCGCAGCCCATATTCGTGCATTGTGGCACGTTCCATCGCGTTCTCAACTGAACTGAACTCGACTCAACAGTGGAGGACACAATGGGCGGTATGAATAAGTATAACAGACAGACACCGGTACAGACAGACACAGGTAGCTCAGGCCGCAGTATGTGAATGAGGAACCCATTTGATAACACGCCTCCACAGCCACCCAGGTCCATTGTGTCGCTTCCTATTCAGCTGCTCTATGCCCTCTTCTCCTCCTATCCCCTCTTTGCCGTCCCTCTCTCTCTCTTTCTCTCTCCCTCTCTCGTTCTCTCTGCTCTCAACCCCCTCCTCCCCGCCTCTGCCGGATTCACCTTGCTCTGCTGGTGATGTTACCCCTCTCGCTCGCTCGTTCTCGTTCCAATATCATCGCGGAGATCTTGTCCTATCTGTCCTGCACCTGTATTATGCACAGAGGAAAAAGGCAGACACGGATTCGCCGCGTGGATCCCTTCTCCTTCATTTCGATCGCGCGTTGGCTGCGTAGGATCGGATCGCGATGCGAGTGAATTAGAAACGCGATGCACCGTGCGAAAACCGCTCAGGACCGATGAATAACTTACGACACAACTTAATCTTTACTTGTTATTGTGTCCCAAAGAAGGTAGATATTCTCATCATAGGGATTATTCAGCGTTCGGCAAAGTAGAAGCTATAAACAATTTTTTTTATTTTGAAAAAAAAAACGAAGAAATTTTATAAAAGATAATTAAATATAATATATAGATCTAATTATTTTATTTTACTATTTTGATATTATCTTATAAATTCAAAATATCAATTTGTAGTATTTATAGTCAAAAATATCAAACTTTTACCCTTCTTTATCGTCGTTCTCTTCAATGGCACGCGTATGCGTCTTTAGCGGCGAAAGGGTTAAACCGACCCTGTCTGCGAAATAGGTATTACTAGCGAATGATCCTGGTCGCGTGGATGCTATGGAGACTATCCTGGGATCGCAGTCGTACGCATAGGTTATACATCGACAGCGAGAGAGAGAGTGAGAAAGAGAGAGGGGTGGAGGGAGGAGTACCGACCAACAACAATGAGGCAGAGACAAAGCCCAGGTACAATGCTGATGTTGAACTCGACTGATTTCGACGATTTTTGGCCTTTGCATGTGCATCGCGCGTTACTCGACAATGATTCCCGCATACGTAATCATCGCTATAGCCGCGGAACTCTGGTACCCTCGCTCGCGGCAGTGGCTCTCACCCGCGGCCTCTTTTTCTCCGGCTGGACCTCTTTTGAGAGCGTCTTCGATGCTCGAGTCCCGATAGAGAATCAGCGTGACACGGCGGTCCGTTTGTCGGCTCAAACTCTGGCGGCTCATTGAATAATAGTTGAGAGTCATAGGTGACTCATCTTCATTCGCGCAATTCGCTTTTCAGCCGTGTGTTTAAGCGACGATTATTGCATCGGCGTAAGTGGAGATCAATCGGCAATCATGTATAGCTTAAAATCTATTTTTAGAACGTTTGATCTTTATATAGGAAATGTGTGTATTGTGCGTGATTCTTAATATGAAAATTTAAGTTATTATCTAAAGTTACGATGAAAAATGTCGATTTTTAGAGGAAATCAGTGTATGTGTAAGCAGCAGTATGTGTAAGAAATTCAGCTAATCAGGATCAACGTTAGCAGATGTCGGAATAACATTTAGACGTCCACGATCTCAAATGTCGATATGATTCATCATGGGTCGGAATTCGTTTCACGGTTCGATACCAATTCATCGTTATCAGGAGCATTTTAAATTTTTACAGTAATCTCGCACCGGATGAGTCGTACGTTATGTACAGAGTACTCTCAATTCGATTATTGAGCTCACCTATTCTGACACCTATTAATTAAATCATTCAAAAGCAAAACATTGATTTTTACAATAATAAAAGTAATTATATTGTAAAAATATGATATTTATATTCTACACGAACAAGAATACGTGTCGATTTACACAATTCTCGATGAATCAATGAATTAATTATCTCTCAATAAAATTTACATCAATTTGACAATTTTATTTTGCTCCTTATAAATATGTAAAGATATAAAATATTTTGTATATGTCCTATATAAGTAGATAAGTAGAAATGCACAAACTATTCAGAATCGTTTTTGTTTGGTCTCCTGAAGCGTGAAGAAAGTAAGCACATCTATTCTCTTCATGCATAGGCAGGCTCAAGTTAAGAGTGGGATTTTGCACAAAGAATTCCGCGATACACATCGCGAAACTGACGGCAATCTCTCGCCAGTCTCCGCGGTGCTTTTTCGACACTCGCAAAGGGTGGATTCCTGATCGATTGAGCACCGCTGACCGCACCTGAATAGATACATTGTGCCGAGGCGGCCTATTGACGGGCGATTGTTCCCTCAACAATAACAACAATATCTGAATAGTCGTCCTGCGCATCTCTCGCGCGTTGCACGCACCCACGCATCCGCGCGTGCACGCACGGACGGGGCGCTTCCACACGCGCGCGTGCACCGGTGTACACGCACGCGTGCAGCCTGATGAAAGGTTCCCGCACAGCTCGCGGAATACATGCAAGCAATATAAACGCACGTACCAGTGGATTTGGTAAATATCGAGGCCCGAAGGCGAAAAATCGGCGGACAGGAATCATCGTTCTTAATTTTGATAATTAAATGAGAAATGATTTGGCATAATATTAGCATTTAATTTGTAATGATTATAATAAACAATGGACACATAACGCTCGTGTCTAAAATAAATCTCGTGCATCGCAGGAAAATTGGGCAAAAAGTGCTGTTATATGTGAGAGATTGCTATTTTTAGATAATTTCCTTACGGTAAAATATCTCTCTTTCCTTTTAGCAATTTGTCCATTTTTTCCTGGATGCGTGTATACGCGTGTGCGTCGGTGAGAATCGGAGTAATGCGCGCGTGTTGTGCGGTCGCGAGCCTCGCGAGTGTGGTCTTTCTCGTTAGGGGTGTGAGTGTTTCGGGCGGGATTGTGGATCGAACCGGCCACACAGCGCCACGCCGGGTGTTACGCTCGAACTGAAACAATGCAGAAGCACGAGGGTCCGAGCGATCAACCCCCTTGTGCGGCTCGTGAAACGGCACTAATGCCTTTCGCGCGAATTTACGCGCTAATTCGCCGAGCGTTCATCTTCGGCCTGGCTCAAGTATCGCTACTGGAAGGTCCGCTGATGTTGCACCGCGGCGATATTGACATGCGAAATATTCTTAACTTGGGGATAGAGTTGCTCCATCTCGTTTTATAAAACGCTGAATATATGAGATTCAGCGGGTGAGAGAACGCTACATACCTAAGTTATTTCCATATTTCTCGCGAACATTTTTTAATATGATTTTATTTAATGTAAAAGCATAATTAATAACGCAATATTGGGATATATAAAATATTGTTTATCAATATTTATAAACAATGGTCAAGGTATATATGCAATGCCGTCGTAGAAATACGTATTTATATCCTACGAGCAGGTACTACATTACCGCGAAAATGTAAGGGTTGATTTTCGGTCGTTTATAGAAATTGCCGATCGTTCTTGATACTACCTGAAACGCAATACATCTACCGGTGTGTCACTTGATAACGATATTCTACGAAATGCAACGGCATTTGTTTATGGTTACTGTAAAAAAATAAAATGATAATTGTCGATGATAATGACAATCTTGACACTAGGATAGCGAGATGTATGTTTAAATTAATAAACTTGTGTAAAGAATACATAAAGAAAAGTCTTTGGGCGACATGTGACTTTTCGCACACACGCACGCACACACACTGCGAGTTGTAAGCCTACGGTCTTTTCTCTAGTTAAACGTTCAATCTGTTTTAGATCGTCATATCGTGCGTAAAAGATTCGATATTGTTCGATCGTTCGATGACAGTCACACGATACTCTATGCTCAGATAGTCTTATAAGGCGCCGATATCTTACGCGACATCGTTATTCGTCCGAAGTATAATTAGGTACATATATATGCGCTGTATAGTTGAAAATAGAAAAAAGATGTCGCAAGATGAGGTATATTTACATTCACTTTAATAGATGATTAATTTTGCAAGATGAGGTACATTTACTTTAGTAGATAATTAATTTTGTACTGTATCACAAAAATTGTAGAATTGTATATAATGACTAACAATAAGATTTAGACGTTAAATGAGTCCAAATTATTTTTATTTTGATGCAGAACTCATTAGCTGACATAATTTCACCACATCTTACGATATCGTAATTAGGAGAACTGATGGCCACTGCAGCCCGTATCCGGCAAGGGAACGCATACCGCTTAAATAATTTAGATTCTAGATATCTCTTCCTAGACAAATTCATCAATACTAAATTAAATCACTAATTTACGCGAATATTTCAATTATTTCAATATTCACGTTTCTTATTGCGAATATAGGATCCCAACTTAGACATTAGATTTATATCTTCATACATTCCTCGATTTACGATACGTCTCCATCCGGCTGCCGCTTATCCAGTCTATCACATTTCAGTTGTCCATGACGTTGTTGTCGTCAATCGTTTCGTTACGTTTAAGTCGATATCAAAAGATAAACGATAGATCGGAAAATCCACATTCGTCGCAACGTTTCTGTAAGATACGATTTTAAACATCAGAATTGTGATTAAATTTTAATATTAAAATTGATTAGTTATATATACATTATGTACTATATCTGATATTGTTTAAAAATTAATTGTATTAAATACTTTTATTCCGACAATATAAAAACATTATCGTGATTTTTTTATTATAAGACGTCATCATACGAACAGTTTCAGTTTTGGTAGGCGGCTGCTCGCGTAGTCGATGATACATCAGGCGATTAGTTATATAATCTGGAAGATTGTGTCGAGACAATGTTCGATCTCTCATTTGCCAGTCGAACGACGGTCTGATGTTCGCTCCCAAGTTCAATATATCGCGGTCTTCGTATATTATGCGTAATGGTGCACTTATCTGAAAGGAAATACTTTTAAATTTTTATCTTACATAGATGCATACTTGTGCTTAATATGGTTAAGATTATAAGCATAATGCTATATCCATAAAATTATCTTTTCATTAAAAGATTTTCATATGCATATATTTATATAAGATGCTATAAATGTTATTTTTTTTATTAAGCCAAAGAAAAGTTTCTTTGATATTTCTCTCTCTTTCGATATGGCATTCCTACAGCTCCTTTTAATGTCGAGTTCTGAATTATTCGTGCGAACGCGAACGCTCGTAATGTTTACCTTCTCCTGGCTCTTCCACGGTGCTCTAGTGGGAGTCTCCGGTCGCGATGAGATCGGCGTTAATTCGACCAACGCCGATTCGGCGGACGTTGCGAGACTGCTGATGCCGCTGGACTCGCTTCCGGTACTTGGAGAAGTCCGCCCAGAGTCGGACAATCTCCTCAAGTTCTGTTCGCGCTCAATATTAAGAAGCTTCAGGCTCAATGTGGAAAAGCGCTCCGGGTCTAAACCGAATAACGGTAATGCTAACGTCAATGCCATTTTTGCTCAGCGTTGTCCTCGATCTCTTCTTAGCGAATCCTTCGATCAAAACCGACTGTCACGATAATACTATGATTAGACGCGTGATATTTACAAGATCGATTATTTACAAAACTAATCCCCGCAGTTGGAGCGACCTCTGATCGGTGTTCTACACATTTTTTGTTCACATCAGCACTTTGCATGTATCTTGCTTTATAAATAGAGAGAAAAAAGAACGAACGTACTGAAATCAAGGAATTCTCAGCTTGTGCACTTCGCAAGTTTACTTTTTTGGTTTAAATCGCGTGGGGAACACTCGCGCGCGACATTTTCTGTCAGAAATAACGTATATTGGCAAAAGAATGTAATTTTAGAGTCCACATTGTACTTGTAGATGGATATTCGAGGGAGATTATTCTGTTCGAATAGAGTTATTATTACGATCTTAATTTTCTTGAGAATACGCGCATCGCGTTAAATCGAATACATTTTACTATTTCTTATAACAAGATTTCACTTTCGCGTCGATATTACCTGGATCGCAATAAAAGTAATAAGAGCCGCTTTAATAATAGAGCCGTTGCGAACCGTTACGACGTCAACCGACAACTGAAAGTGTGTCCTGCTTGTATATCCTGCCACACTGTTCACCTGTACATATAATCTTTTCGTATGAGCACTCGTGATGATAAACACGACCTTCTAATGTTTCGAATCGCGAGTGAGAAGCATTAATCCCGGTCATGCTATGCTGTATTTTATCGGAAAAAGTACTAAACGTTAAATAAATATTAAAAAGACGAAAAATCGATATACTGTAATAGTTCTCTTATCGCTTATCTGACCATGTAGTGGCACTATTTTAACCCTGAGAAATCTCCTTTACCGACGAGGATGGTAAAGCCGTTTTCCACTGGTACAGTTTGCTGTATGGACCCATGGTACACATGCAACGTTCCTCTCTTCAGCAAGGATGCTGGACATTTTGATCTACCAACGAAGTCTGCTTTGCCGACTGCAATTATTTTTTTCGTGTTACTTTTCCCACGTATAATAATCGTTGCTAATTAACATTTACAAAACGATTTTACATACTTGCGATAACAACAACTTGTAATAATAACTGTTTTGATATCAAATATTATCCGGTTTTAATCGATACTTCTTACCATACGGCATGATGCCGGTAAATAATACTCAGGGTAACCGCGAGTCGCCTTGACGTCAAGCGTTCTTTTTGAAAGTTTGTTTTCTTGTAATACCGCTAGGATATCATTATATTGATCGTGTATTATTTAAATTTTCAGTTTTTATTATAATTTATCACCCTGATGCATAATTTGCATATAAATTTCTCTTTGACGTTATATTTTATCTCATCTTTTGACAGAAAGCAGACTGTAAAGATACGTTCGGTATAACGTGGTTTCGTATACTAGACCGAGCTTTCTCGCAAGCATTTGTTTAAACGTCGTATTCTTTATAAGGTGTATCAGAATACGTTTAAGTCAGATGGTCTGACGCTACTCAGGGATCGTCGTAAACCGAGATGATGGATGCTTTATATGTGCTGCGGATGAAAATCTGTGCTTCATCGTTCCAGAATTTACGGCCAAGTTTTCATTCATCGTTCTTTCAGCTATCTCGTTCTCACAGGCTCCAGTACATGTCACTCCTAAGTGGTTATGAAGGATAGTCGCCAGGACATCGTTACGGATCGAAGACTATCAATTAATAGTTAGGTTATTGCGCTTACGCTCCTTTCTCTGTCTATTCTGATGATATGCAATATGATCATCTATAATGATAAGATAGATTGATAGAAGATAATGATAGTGATAGAAGAGAAGAAAGTTGTGTCCCTGTGAAGGGGGAGTGAATTTGATGTGTGGTCAAGTTTTCAGATAATATTTATTCCATCACACAATTCCTCATGAATAAGAAATAGAAGAGCGGGATATCTTCTCCAACACAGGGCTTTCCTTCTTTGTGATATTGCTAATGTAGATATAATGACTGTAATTACGCACTATAAAGCACATGCGTGTATGTGTATTATATATATATGTATATATATATAGGGTCAAAGAGGGGGAGTAAAATAATCACAAAACTCTCCCAAAAAGACTCTCAAAAAGAAGAAGAACCACGATGATTGGAAGATGAAATCGTACGTTATTGGATTGCCCTCTCTAAGAGAGGAGGGAGCAGTATTCATCTAATTATCCTCTAGAGTAGAATATGTGATGTTGCATAGAAGAAGGGGAAGAATTAAGTTAATAACTCTAGGAAACGGGAAAGAAATACTCTGACAACAAGGACTCCAATTTTAGTATATGTACTGCCGAAGCAAGTACAGTGGCGATATCATCGTAACGATTGTAACCAATGAAGTTCTGCTGAGTTGCGATTGTTGTTAGTTGAAAACAAGGACTCTTAAGATGTATGAAGATTCAAGGCGAAACTTCCCGGAACACCCCTCAAGAGAATTCTCTTGGAATAGAGCGGAGCCAAAGCTAGCATCTCTCTCTCGTAATATGCTAGGATGAGGCCGATGATGAGTGAGTTTCACACAGGAGGAAAGTGTTGAAAAGCGACAAGGATGATTTTCGGAAATTTAATGGGCCCAGCTGAATATATCCTATGTCGGTTAATAATAAATAACAGGCATGCACCACCTTCACCGAATGTAATACGAATGGACGTCGGCTATTTATATAGTGAAGAAACGGGAAAATTCTATACATCTCTCTTACGATTCTTGAGTGCGATTTGAACTGAACTGACTGAGTGTTCATGGGATTCTTTGTGAACGTGATTTGGTTGAAAGAGTATGAGGATGGACTGCTTGAAATCAGTTGAGGTTTCTTGCGAACTGTAGTAGCACCGTGGACCATCATTTTGCACCGGAATACAAAATAAAAATTTTTTTATTCTATATCTTGATTGATTTGCAAGAAATAGTTTAAAGTCTATTTTTCAAAATAAAGTTGGTTAATATATAATAATGATACAATAAATACATATATATATATATATTTGTATTTAAACTTGCCGCTGTGTATTTAAACTTTAAACTGTGTACGGCATGTCTAACAAAATATATAGCTGGTGAATATTACTTTTGTCGCGAACGATGTTCGTTGAAATTTTTCTGAGTTAGCAAAGTATAGTTAGTAAGTAATATTACAATTATTTTAATCAATATTCAAAATGATCTTTTTATTAAAAATGATTTATTATAAATATTTAAATAAATATTTTATAGAATATATATGTATACACGGTGAAAAAATTAATGCGTATTAGAATAAAAAATAGTATATATTTATTTTTATATGCGTTATTAATTTTTTCGCTATGTATACATATTTATGTGTCCTGGAAAATATTTACTTAAATAATAGAACATATATTAAAATGCACCTGTGTGACATTATTCTGGAGCTTTTGGTATAATTCTGAAGGAGTACATTTAATACCTTCTGTATACTAGAATTCTATGTTACCGACGTACGAGTTCTGATTTCGAATATCGTGGTATGCCGCCAGAGAGCTCTAGTTGATACATTCAACCCTTCCGAAAGGGTTCAAGGCCTTTTCATAAAAAGATTGGTAGGGGTAGGGTTTTGCTTTGAAACTTTGTACTGATAAATGCAAATAATTAAATCTAAATCACATATACATACATATACATATGTAATCAAGGTCTTTTTATTTGTCTCACATAGATACATGTTATATACATATATATCATATTATTTATACATATAAGAAGGATTTTAAGCTAAATAAAATCTTTAGTAATAATGTAGCATAGTTTATGTATCAGTAATACTTTATCAGTATTTTATATATACTTTATCAAGATTTTATATATGTATATTTTATTTTCTAAAACTTTATATTACATGATTTCGTAATGACTTAATGATTTAATTGTAAAATTCTATAATAAGATCAAAATGCATTCATAATCATGATTTTATTTATGCGGATATTAAAAAAATATAAATAGAATATATAACGGTTAGTTATTCAATTATATTTTCGTTAAAGAAATATATTTCGGAGATTCTGGAAAGAAAATTCATCGTTCGTTTTATTGTATACATCCAGCTACAGAGTGCAAATTATACGCCGTACTTGTTTCTTGGGTACGTTGTCAGATATTTCTGCGTTGTCAAGTATCTGGTGTATATACCGGGCGGACGTTACGCACGGCATCACATCGCGTCGCATTGCATCGCATCGCGTCGCATCGCATCGCATCGCGCGACCCATCCGGTGGCCCTAGCAACGCACATGCGCCCTTCTTGGACTCTCGCCTCTCTGGTTTCTCTCTCCGGATGGTTGGGGATTGGCCCGGAGTAACACCCCCTTATAATGGGTTCACCCGTCCGCGTCGAGTGCTAGAGAGAAAGAGAGAAAGCTGGAAGGAGAGAGAAAGAGAAAGAGAGAGATAGAGAGAGAAAGGAAGGGAGAGAGAAAGGGAAAGATAAACAGAGATGGGTAAAACGAGGGAGACTGAGGGAGAGATGTAATTCCGTAGTAGCGAGAGAGGAGCGAGAGAATCGGACGAGAGCGAGAGACAGGCGGCTGCGAGGGCCGCGCGCGAGAGGGATGAGGGCAACGGAAGCCATATTGATTTCCCTATGTTTCCCCGTGTTGTTACTATAGCGCCCGGCGAGGGTGCGAGTAGTAGGCAGGTACTACCCTCCTCGACAGCCACCCCGTTCTTCTAACTGTCGGTTGTCCGGCGAGAGAGACTGTGCTGTACCACGGCGCGGCTCGTCGCGCCGTATATTCTGTCCTCGCGATTCCCTCTCTTCTTCTTCACTCGTCCCTTTTCCTCGCTCCGCTGTTTTTTTTCCCTCGCGACCTTCTGTCTCGCGTACAAAGTATCGCCCGCTATTTTCTCACCGTCTGTCGTTGTGTCGTCTGGACCGAGCGAGCGATTTAGAGCAGTATGTTTTTGAAAGCATGAGATGTCACCGCGATATTACCGGAGTAATATTTTCTTCGTTTCAATACATGTAACCTTGTATTTTATCAGCTTTATCTTATAAAATTTGAAGTCTCACATTCTTTTTAAAATCTTAAAACACGGAAGAAAAGACAACAGCGAGGAAAGCGGTTTTATTCGTTGTTTGATTGAGAAGAATATTTATTTCGTGATTGTAAAATGTTTTTTTTTTATTAGCTGCGAGCATCGCGTTGTCGCATAATTTGTAAAAGCGGGTTGCCAAATTACAAATCAGCGCTTTAAGCCACCTTTTCTGTTACAAGCACCGAAACATAAAATATCGATGCGAGACACGATTCGCTCATTAACGACGGGGATCGTTCATCACTCGTGCCATAACATTGTTCGTGGTCAAGCGTGAATCGGACGTAACGTTTTCCCTTAACGCCGCGTAACGTTCCACGGGGCCAGAAGGTATCCAAGAGAATAACCTGGGTGGTCCGATATCAGCTGCGCAGCTTCCCAAACGCATCACGCGTTTTCCTGCGCTTTCCTACACGGTGTCCTAGTGCTCTTTCCCGTGGTCACGAAATGCGGAGAGATCCGTGCTCGGCCGTTAGAACGAGGGAGACGACGAATCGTGCGGTTGTTACCTAGTGATGCATGGCTCGGTAATAGCTACAATACAACCAGCTTACAAGAGGGGTTCCGCTACCATGCCGCTCTCGGCGACTTGAGATTTATTGCCTCCGGGCGGATCGCGGATTCCCAGATTCCCCGGTTTGCTCTTATAAATGACTCCTATTAATTGACCGCGCGATGGTAGACAAGGAAAAAGGGCCGCGCCCGACACCTGATCCATTTACGCGCGGATAATTCCACGCGGCACAGGTGATAAATTATTTACATTCGCATTTAGAGATATTAGGGAAACGTTTGAGATAAGTGCTAAATAACCCGAGGATAATCGCTGTTGAAAATCGCGATCTTCCTTGATCTTTAATACGTCAGCTTTAAGAAAAGTAGAAATTCCTAGTAATTTTGTAATCTTAGCAATTTTGCAATGTTAACTTGTCAGTCAAAGCAATGCAGCAAAGACAAAAATAATCACGGGAGCTCGAGATAGATACGAAATTATTACTTTCGAATTCGTCGCGGTACTTCACCGTTCGCGTATTTGCACTCGACTCGTATATATATCCACGCCCGCGGTGAAAAAAAAAAAAGAAAAAGAAATACAGTTTACTTCTCGGCGTCAGACAGAATTTTCCGCAGCTGAAATTACCGCTTTCATCGGAGCTGCGGTCAATTTAGCCTGCAAACTTCCCGACACACGAGAGTTCGCGGGAGCGACATTCGAGCCGAGCTGAATGGCGACCTCCGCGCCGTGGGTGTTCCCCGTCATTTCTTTCTCGCTTTTTTTTACTTCCCTCCGCCCGCGCGACGCATGATCGTCCGGATTTTAAAGTGCCAATCAGAGGGGGGGCTGGAAAAGAAGAGAAAGCAAGGAAGAATATTCGATATCGCTGGACTCGTGCCACGGCCACGTGTCTGACGCGCGGGAACAATGAGAACTAGACACATTCGCCGGGCCAGCACGAGCACAGCATCCCCGAGCGAGCGAGCGAGCAGCTACCTATATAACGAGCGATCACGGCGCTATTAAACGCGTCCTAATGCACTTAATGACGAGTTCTCGTGCGAGGCGTGTGATCGGGAGGGTAAGCGTGGGTGGGCTGCGTGTCAAAACACGCGCGTCCAATTCGCACGCGATCGGGCGTAACTCGAAACCGAAGACACATCGGGATCATTCTGTTGAGTTTCGGAGACACGCTCACCTCCGTCGAAACTCAGCCGTTCCGTTTTGTAAACTTAATGGATATATGCACGATTAAGCGCCTGATTTAATTTAAACGCTCCACCTAAGACAAAATGAAATAGGTTGTTACGCGTACGTGAATACGCGCGATAAATAAACTCACGTTAAGTTACACTCGCAGCGTTTTCTCCTCACCGTGTTCAGATTATACTGAGCGGCAGCATATTTGTAGCTTTCCGAGGAGATCACGATTGCCCGCGCGAGGTGTTTCGACTCGTGAAATTTATGTAAAATCATGCAGGCTTTTGTTCGTCGGTGTGATATGTGGACTACTAACGGTGTGTAATAATGTAAGACCGAAGGTCGCAGGTAGCAGACCGCCGCCTCTCTCGCATCCTCATAACATGTAAAACACCGGGATTACGGGATAATGACTAGGAAGCGCTGGGGTGTTTGTAAACTTTACAGTTTGCCGATTCACCGTACATATCCAGCCTTGTCGGATAGTTAGAACGGTCGGGAATATGCGAATGAAAGTTCTACATTCGCAGAGATTACACCGCGATAACGTCCTGCCGCAACGAATCGTGTAGTTTGAAAGTAGCAAATATATTTTTGAAGGTTTTTATATAATGGTGGTCGATAAATTTAGCTAAGTTATATGTTTGGCGTGCAATTTTTTAAAATATTTTCTATACAAAAATATGAAATTGCCGTATATATGATTGCACACATAAGACAAATCTCTTTATGGAATTTAATTTATAAGATACGATAGTATAATTGAAGATTAATATAGCTGCATTCAACATTACATAATAAAAATGCAATTTCTATCTAGCGTTTCATCAGAATCGAGAGTCTCATTTTCGGATGTAAATGAAAAAAACAAGTTTGCTGCACGTGTAATGTAAAAGCTTTCAAGCAAAACGCTAAGTTAATAATCGAACTCGCGAGCTTGTTGAAAAAACGTGCCGAGACAGCGGAGAGCTAATGAAACGCTATGGTGGATCACGGGGTGGTGGTTCTCGCACGTAATTCCCGCTGTCCGAAGACCGCGCCAGAGTGGACACGAGGGATTCTGCCGTAGGGTCTACCACCCGTGGCTTTAATATCGCTTTATTAACCCACTTTGGACGCGGGCCCGATTTCTCGTCGGGATCCTGTCCTCCCCGTGAAACCTTACGTAACGCTGAATTGTTGAGCTAAGTAGACGAACACGTGGCGAAGATTTAGTGTAATAAGTGGCGCATGATCGCGTCGATTAACCTGTTCAATAAATAACTGACGAGGTATATTGATTTTTTATCGAATTTATTTTTTATATTGGACTTGAAAATCAAATTTCGGTTAAAACAATGTTGACTTACAATTCTGTAAAAAAAAACAAATTTTAGGTCTATTTGGATATTTGAAACTTAATTTATCGAAGCGTAATTGCTTTACTTTTTAATGTTAGATTATATTGTGACACGCTATGCACGTTTATTGACATTAAAGAAACAATCGTACTATTTTAGTATTATCATTGTGCTAATGTTATAGAATTTTTTATGTAACACAGAAGCTGCGCCAATTGCAAAGAATTTTGTCGGCAATCCTACGAAACAAAGTCCTCGAATCCTCACATATCTGTCTGACTTACGCGGAGGTCGGTTTAACTAAGGTTGACTACCTTCATAGAATCGAAGTTGACAGATGTTAGATTTAAATATTTTAGCAATCATTCGAATCTGCTGTGAAGCAGAAACATAAACGTCACATTTGTGAGCGCTTATGAGAATTTCAAGAGATATATGTTACAATGTGCAGTGACTTTTTCCAAAATCTATTGTTTACGAACGCGTGAAATATATTTCTGGCGATATTGTTGCAAATGTATTTCTTGACGACACGGTATGTAATCGCGAATGTCGGGAAAGCTTTGGCGTTAGAGGGAAAGACAAAGAGAAAGAAGAAAGAGAGAGAAAATGTAGATCTTGCGTGGAACTCTGCGTAAAAGGCACCCTTTTAATCCGCGCTCAGCGACTCCCTTTCGATAGACGGGAGATTATCACGGGGGTATCGTACGGGGCCTCTCGAGAACGTTGGTAAGGGTGAGTGAGGGGCGAGGAAAGAGGAGGAATCCAGAGAGGAGTCGAGGAAGTGAGAGAGAGTACCCTATGGTTACTGGTGGCCAGAAGTGGGGCTCCCGTGGCGCGGAGTACCGCCAAATCCACCGCAAATGCCATCGAGTACTTCTTGCTCGTACGTGAGCGCAAGGGCGACCACGAGAGCATGTGGTACTTGAACCAGTTGGGGACCACTGAGAGTTGGCCGACCGAATGTCGGCTGCGTGCACGTGGTGCAGCCGAATAGCTCGCGAAAAATGAATATGTGCTATATACAAGCTCCATGTATCAGCAAGGGCTCGTATCCTCTTAGGCTGCGAAAACTCGCGTTGCGCTCACGTCGAAAATTATATACCTTCCACGCGATAATTATATGAAATATTATGCTTTTACTGTATCTATCGTTTAATTTGAAGTTCGTCTTTTAGAAAATTTAACTGGATACGGTCTTTTCTACAATCGTTAACGAGATATCGTTTGTATTTAATTTATAAGCTCTCGCATGAAACATTTTTATTTCTTTCAAACAACTAGAATCGCGATATTTTATTTAATTTAGGCAGGAACAAGACCCTTCTTTCTCCTATTGTCACCTTTTTTTCTTTTATTGGGCGAACAAATATTTTTCAGAAACATTATGAATAGTTCGTGAACGCGATTTTTTCTGCTGCTAACACTTATCAGTACCAATCTGATTTTTTTCTCTGTGCATAATCAGCATAATAGATATATAATCTATATAATCTAGAATGAAGTCGCGAATTACATATTAAGAGGAAGTTAGTTCGTCGCGATTACTGTTACAATTGAACGAGGATGATTCGCGCGAGCATTTTCGAAACCATTGCTCGCTTTCTGCATGCGATTTTCAGGTCAACACTTCCACTTTTATTGACTATACTTAGGTCGCAGGAGAGACTTGCGGCAGCGCGTTGACGTCGCCTGTTGGAAATTCGGAGTCGCCCAGTGAACGACGACGACGACGACGCCGACGCCGACGATGAGGAATATGTATAAACAATATACATTTATATATCAACGTACATACACGCATCGGCGCGTATCGCTCCAACGGACTTCGCGTGGGTCGGCGTGAGGGTGACGTCGGGAGGCCGGAGGGGAATGGGATGGAGCCGGTTTGTAACAAAATCAATAGAGGGGTGGCGCGCGAGAGGACACACGGGGGGATAAAGCGGGAGGGAAGGGGACAGAAGCGTAAACGGGCCGGCGCAGGAAGAGGGTGGCTCGCGCGGGGGTGGTTCGGCGAGCGCAAGCGCATTCGAATAGCGCGGAGGTGGTTCCGCGGGTGGCGGGTAAGGAGGGTGGGCGAAGGAAGACAAAACCACCCCGCCGCCGGCTACTCCCACCCTCTGGACGAGGCGACGGACTGCGATGGAGTGCCTCCATCCTCCATCTCCTCTTCCTCCTCCACCTCATGCTCCTGCTCTTCCGCCGTCGTTGTTCCCCCCTTCACCCGTCCCTACGCGCCACCTCCTACCTCCTCTGCCGCCTACTTCGAGTCTATAGAACAGCTCTCGCTAACCTGGAACTCGGGCTCGGGGGGTGATGCACCCCCTAGAATGGTATGTGCTGCCATCGTCACTGACGTGGCAAACCTCGGAACAGCGCGAATCTCGGGCATTTTGTCTCAACCGGAGCGTCGGAGCAACGATATTCTGTCGCATATTTTATGAGCAATAGTTTGAGAAAGATAATAATACTCTGTATCGTGTGTAATCTTCCTTTGAACAAGGTGACAAGAGGACAATTCTTTCTCGCATTTTAGATTCTTTATTATTCTAACGTGTAATAATTTTAAACCGTTATTAACGCGTCTAGATTTGTTAGAGTTACACTGTGAATCGGTTTAGAGGCTTGTCGATACATTGAAAATCCGATTAACGTAGCGTTCACTCCACTAATCGGCGAGTTTGTGTGATGCAGTATCATTTTTCAACACGTTGAACGCAACGGTGGACACCCGTTATCCTCTGTGACCGAATGTGAATTCTCTATGAATGGTGGATCTATAAATGTTCGCTAATATCGAATTTCCAAATTCACAAAGTCTCACTAGGTTGTGTAGCAATCCCTCGCAAGTTATTGTCGTCCCGGGCAGCAGCCTCGCACGAGTATCGATTCTTTCGTATAAAAAGTATCAATCCACAGCAAGCACCAAAAAAATCAATGAACTATCAAGCTATTTAGAAGTTTAAAATATTAAACAACTATTCATGTCTCTAATATTTTAAATTTATTTTAGGTGTAATCTATAATTCGCTCAGATTTAAAGATAATTATAGATAGAAAGATATAAACAGATTTAAAGATTAAAGATAATTCTGTTCATAATTTTATATGTTTTTTAATATGTGTGTGTATTTTATATATTATATATATATTATATATATATATATGTATGTGTGTGTATTTAGATTTTTCGAACGTTTTAGTGCGCCAGATGCGAATACTATCCTGAATTTTATTAATACTATCTAAGTGAGTTTAACAATAGATCATATGTCATTATAATCACGTGAAACAATTAATGAGAAACATGCAATATAATAATTTTTACAGTTTCTTACCTCTTTGATCTATCTGATAGCTTGTGCCGAATAAATTTTTAATGTTCACGAGTTATACATCAAGCTCGCGATATCGCACATTAGACATACGTATCCGCAATAACGTACGACGCCTCTCGTGCGGTTTGTACCTGTCGCAAATTTACTGCAGATGTATTCTACGTGTGAATGGTAACCTTTTCACGCCGAATACCGCCATTTTAGTGAAACGAAACGGTGCTGTCTTGGCCTGATAAATCGTCCAAGACGGGGAACTTTGCGCTGCGGCGGAACGTCGTTTGCAAACACTAATAAAGTGCCATTCTTCCGCCACTCGGTTCGTCTCTCACCCTCCGGTAAATAGGCTTGCTCGCGCGCATTGTCGCCGCTCGTGAGTGCGCGGCTACGCGCTCTACGCCACGCGTGCGTGCGTGCGTACGCGCACGCATTATTTCACGCGGGGGCGTCAAAAACGTATTTACCGTTCCCGGCGGGACAAGCGCCTTGATTTGTCGCCGAAAATCAGGCTAGGGTGGAATCAAGGGTCGCGATAAAAGCATTAGCTGCCCGCTTAAGTGTTTTTCCAACTTGTTCAACTCTGTTGTCTCTCCTGTCTCTTTCCTTTCTCTTTCCTTTCTCTCTCTCTCTCTCTCTCTCTCTTTCTCTCTTTCTCTTTCCGTTATCGTTTCTCTATCCCCCCGTCTCCCTCCCTGTCATCCAACGTTGTTGTAGGAGGGACGTCGCCGTCCTGATATCGACAGGTCTGGCGTGTCTTCACGTCCTTAGCATTTCCGTTTTTCTCTTCTTCCGCAAGATTGCTAAACAGAAGCACCGCGAGGAAACTGGCCGGAGCTTTCGACATTTTATCGGATTGGTTATTGGCATGTTTCGTTATAAACTTTCGTGAACTTTGACTTAATTAACTGATGAATTATATGAGCGAAACCAGTGATATTAAGGGGTCAGTGGTGAACTCCGTTTTAAAGGTCGCCTTCCCCGAAGACCAACAGCGAAAGGTCAGTTAGTTTTGACGATGCCGAATCGATTTTATATATTATAATGAGTATTTGCAGGATAAGGATAAGATATCTTTTCATATTTAATTTTTAAAATTAATAGATAAAAATGTGCTTATTCGGGTCATTTAATTAAAATCTGTTAATTAGGTTTATTAGTATTTAACGTACTTTATTATAAAATGATGCAAATTGTCATAAGGCAGTTAGCTTCTGAAACTTATCGCTTTGCCAGTTTTTATCGATTGTTTTTCTGAATATAGCGACTCAATGCAATGTATGGTCGACGCAAATGGTAGTCGGTTGAGCGAAAGCGACGTAATAATTTGAACAGTGGCAAACAGACTTAGATAAAAGTAAATGAAAGAGAAAGGGGGAAGAGATAAAAGTCTGGAGGGAAAGAGAACGATGGGCACAGACGGAGATAGAGACACTGTCTGACAAAGGACGACAGAATCTCTTTGTTCTCGCGGCTCAACGGCTTCATTTCGTGGCCGCGATGTTTTGTCAAGGTCACTCTCATTCACTCCCTATGCTAGTAGCTCGTTTTCGTTCTCCCTTTCGGATTCGATGTTGTCATTTATGCCTTTTTACTTTTTAATCCCGATACACATTTATCGTGCGAGTTTCAGTCTAATATAGCAAGTTTCATTGCAATCAAACGATTTCAAGCAGCGTGATATCGCTGGCGCCGACATAATCAAATTGTATATGTATTAGGTTTTTGTTTGTTTTGGTCGATTTGTAGATAATAGAAGGAGAAAGAGAAGGAAATAGAGTTCTTTGAATTCGAGGCATAACGACTAACAAAGTGTAACAAAGTAATATGATCGATGTCATCCTGTGTGACGAATTTTACGTAATATATTGTAAACATTGCAGGTAGTCAAAATACAAGAAAATTTTGACTTGTACCTTTGCAAAGAATAATCTAGCTCATTGCTTCTGTATGTCATTCGGAACAAGCTCGTTTCAGGGTTGTCGTTTCTGAATGGCAATATTGGTCTGCGGTGTGTGAATGGCGTTTTTTGAGATACTCGAAAGAATTCTTCTATTTCCTTTTGTAGCGTTCTCGCTTTCAATCTCTTTTCTGCTTCTGCCTCTTTAGGTCAAATTTTACTTGATGTTCTATATATTGAGTCAAATGATAGACACTTAATATTTCGAAGAAATGATTAAATTTCTATAACTAGACGTATTAATGACGAACATCATATTTTTTTTCTTTATTTATTTATAAGTTACTACGTTGAAGTATTTATATTCATGCCTCTATTGCTTATTATTATTATTCCCACTTTTTATCATTTGCTTTCTTATTGCATTGCTTATTTCTCTCATTGTTAGAACGACTTACCCTAAGAGAACATAACAAACTTCTCTCTTTCTCTCCCTTTCCTTCTCTCCTCGGTTTCTCACATTTCTCGTCTCCGCGCTAGATTTCTTTACGCGGTGGACCAACGATCCATTGTCGACTCGGGCTCAGTAGGTAGAAGTCGGGTGCAGGAGAGGAAGAATTGTCGCACTGTAGAACCGAACCCCTACCGACAACTCGAAAGGAAATGAGGTGCCCCCGACAGGACCTATCCCAACGAAAAAGAAGCCACCGGACCGTGCAAAGGAAGAAAATCTTTCCTTACGCGAATCTCGCGCGCGTCGTTGGTGTCGACACCAACGTCTTGACCGCGTTTCTTCCTTTAGAGATGGAGTATCGTATCATAAGATTAAGATATATAAGTAATCCTCTACGCGCGATGATGTCTTATTTCCTTAACGTTATTTCATAGCACGAATACCTCGTATACCTTTATATTATTATTAAATGGAATAGAATATGATGTTGAAAATATACGGTATTAAATGCCCGTTAATATTTTTATTATTTTTATTTATTATTATACTAGTTGTTATTTTTATTTGTAATAATAATAATTATTATTATTATCTTTATTTATTGATCATATAAATGCGATTGCGTTGCCCTATCAATACACACCGTGTCAGTAGGAGGATTAGAGATCTTACTTTTAATCTTTTTTGTATTTCTTTGGGCGCGTGGCTCGACAAAGGCACGAGAGGTCCTGTGTAAGAGAACGAAAGCGAGAGCCCACTTCGAGAGATGTTTTGGATTTGCCAGGTGCGAAGAAACACGCGCGCGCGCGACCAGTATTCTTATTCTTGAGTGTTTCTCTTGTCGGTCAGGGGCCCGAGAAAAAAGATCCTTTTGGAGGATCACAACTCGGCCATTCAATTTTCATGCTACTCACGAATTCGATGATGTGAAGCCGCATTAACAAAGTGAATATTATCAACTTTACAGAAGGGAGGAGTCGTCTTAAAGGAAAAAAAAGAAAATTGCTCTCGTTCACGATAATGCGCGGTTTCAGTCTAACTTTTAAATTCAACTATATTTGTATGAGTTTTATTTTTTGCTTCGGTAACTTCGGCGAACAATGTCAAATGCATCTAACCGCATAATTTGCATATAAATTAAAAAGATTCTTCTTCGTGTGCGATATGTCGGCTTTATATGGGGTGAGAAAGAATCGGCTTTATTTTTTCCTATCGGCGAGATAACGAGGCATGGACCAAGAGTGACACCTGAGGTGTCGACGCCATGACACGTTACGAGGGTTGCCATGCCAGACATCCATCACTTCTTTGTATAGCAGCCCCGTGACACCTGGTTCTGCGTTCCCCATCTCCACTGTAAACCCCTACGATTCCTTTTTAACCTCCCTTCCACGGCCCCATGATGGTCGTATCTATTTCCGAAACTGTTTCGTTCGCGATATGGATGGAATCATGAGCAAATGTACATGTATGGAAATTCTGATCGTGCAATTATGCTTTTTGGCAAAAATAAGTTTAAATTGATCCTTAAAAATTGATAAAATATTATAAGAAACTTTCCAAGATCAAACTCCAGCGAATTAAAATATATCTACATTCTAAAGGCGATTTGTATTATTCATACGTAAACTTGCACTTGTAGTAGTCAAATTTATGTTGAAAATAAGTGGGTCACACCCTCAGGAAATATTTGAAGAATAGAGTCTCGTTTTTGCTAAAAGTCAATGTTAGTCCCTCAAGACAGATTACTTGCTTCGGTGGTTTTGAAAAAAAAAGGGCAGAAGTAACTGGTCAGTCCTTCACTTCGTTTCCAACCCTCGGTCGGGAATCCCTTCATTGAGAGAACGATTGCTAAATCCAGGTGTTCCTGTCCCGCTACATCCTCGGAGACCTTCATATTTCACTCATCTCGTCAATGGGAGGAAGCCAGATGCAGGTGTGCCGGTTTCGTTCAAGGTAGATCTCTGCGATCTCGTGCAATAAATAGGATGCATAGCAAAAGAAATGAAGCGTGGGCGGCAAGAGAAATGTTCAAACCTCGACCGCTAGCTTTTATATGGTGAAACTTCCGAATTGTGAGACCGATTAGGTATACCCATTGAGAAAGGGCTGACACGCGACTAATGGTGAAACGTTCGGCGGAAACTCATTGTCATGATCGCGATGATTTCGGCGTTATTGTGTGTTAAGCAAAAAATTTGAGCTTCCAATTTCGTTTTTATTTAATAGCCGCTAAGCTTTTCGCTTTTCGCGATGTCATCGAATAGATTGTGTAAAAACATAATGCATATTTTAAAGTTTATTTTATAATATAAAATGTCTTGTTATACAAGAATATTTTAATAATCTGTAAATATACATACATATTTATAGTATTATAATCCATACTTATTATAAAGATTAAGTAACTTTTGGAAGTTTAAAACACATCATTTTCACATTCGATGTAAACAGGAATTTAATTACTATTATCGCGCTCGGCGAATAATTTCGGGAGGACGTCTTCCGGGAGAATATCAATCGATCGACACCTTCGGTGACCTGACCCGTCGACATATAAGCCCGGCATTGCTTTGGGGATGGTTTGAGGGAACTCATCGATAGCCACCGACAGAGGGAGGCGGTACCTCTCATTAATAACCGGTGACTCGGCGTTTATATAAATAATCCTACGCGGTCGCGCAGGCACTCACCTGCGATTCGGTCGATCGCTCACTATCCTGACATGAAAGAAGCTTCTCCCCCTACGGTTGTAGGACCGATTCATCCACCGCCTTCGTGCTCTTTCGCTCGCTCGCGTGTCTGTCCTCTCTTTTTCTGTCCGTGCCTCATTTTCCCCTTCGGATCGCCATCGCCATCGCCTCCTTCCTTCTTTCTCTTTCTCTCGCGAAGACTCCCCAATCGGAATTCCGAAAGGCACTAGAGCAGGGCACTTCTCTAGTCACTGCCAAGTTTATGAATGCCTGCCTGCGACGTCCGGTCATTTATTTCGGCAGCTATGCTCTACATCTAGAATGCTCGCACTAATACTCCAACTAACAATCCACACACTCCAATGTCCAAGACATGCGTACACGCATCTACACTTGTGTCGCGAGTTCTTGAACTCAACTAAAAACTGATTATCTACATTTTTCAGTATGACGAAAATGTCTTCTTATTCTACGAGGAATATTTTTCCAAATAATTAAAGTTTTAATTAATTTTAGTTCTTCTTTTCCCCTTCCTTGTTCTTTTCTGTACGATTTAAAATGTTTGTAAGAAATAGCTTAACATTTTCTTCTGACAGTACCTTAGATTCCGAATTCATTGGATTATCGAAAAAGAAACTAATGTAAGTTACGAGATCGGGACACGAAATGCTACGGAATTCCGAAAGTGCGAGAAGAGACATTAAAACTATTTTCCGTGGCATGATGCGTCTTCGTATAACGGCGTAATAAAAGTTTCTATTCTTGCAAATGGGTAAACTTTATTCGTGAGACTCTGTCGCGAGAGAAACGACGGTCCCTTTCTGCTTCTCTGCTTTGGTATATTGTCCCCGTTTGGTCCACCCGTGCGTACACTTTGGGGTGGCGCAATTACTACTTGTCCGCTTTTACGACGCAAGCGACACTGACCGGCGAACGAGGACAGAAACTTGAAATTCAGAGAGCCACGAAAGTTTGCCACAAAGAATTGTGGCAGCGGAATTTGGACATAACATTTTTTTTTAGAAAACTTCGTGAATTTCGGCTTTTTATGTAAAACTGTTCCACGAAATTTTTCATTCTTATTAAATTAATAAATATATAGATTAATAAAGAAATGTATAGGTTGTTATTGTTATATTTATACTTGCGAATATTGTTTGACGTATATTTATAAAACCGCTGCAAATTTTTCGTACACTGAAGCAAATATATTACGAATAATCTCTAGAGACATATTGAGATGTAGTTCGTTTAATATTCGATTTACGATGCTAACGGAGCAATGCGTTTGTCTTTATATTGTCTACTGCTCATCTTAAAAGTTATACGCCTTTGTACATGATTTCTCATTCGATTTCATTCACGCCGTTTTTTCTGGTCCGTCGGAGGGAGAGCGTAGATCGATCGTATCGTAAAATATTCGTATCGTAATATATTACGAGGTAGTTCGGCGAGGCGTCTTTGTAAACGATATGAATATCGCAATAAAATATATACGTATACGCCTATATACGGTATAGTGGCGAATATAAATTCAACGAGTTTCCGTCCCCCATCGTCGGCTCGTTTCTTGCCTTTTCGCTGCCTTGACTTCGCTCGTTGCGGTTGCCTGCGAAACTCCATAAAAGATATGATCGAGGCATAACGCGGATAATTTCTCTTAATGCCTGACATAATGTTTAATTTCAGTTCCCGCCGTCTTTTCGCACCCACTGTGCACCCCTTTCCTTCTCTTGTCTATTCTTCTCGCGACTACATATGTGGAACATCTCAATGAACATCACCTTCATACGCATTTCTCTCTATTGTTTCAGGTGAATTGCGACTTGCTGCGGCCCATCGGCAAGAGGTGCACGTCGTGTGATCGGTGAGTCTTATGATTTGGATCCTCTTCCTATTTTGGGTTCTTACGACTTTCGTATAGTTTTCGTGTTTAAGGGGCAATTCTGTAGTAATACAATCACACAATCTCTATAGTAATGCATTAATTTCAAAATTTTAACACATTAAATTTAAATTTTTATTTTGATTTTTACTACGCTTATCACATCTAGAGTGACACACATATAATTTATAGATGATACAATTATAAGATACGAAATTAATTTTGAATCGGACCTATTTATTTTCTTTTTCACGCGCATTGCATCGTTCGTTTTATACACAGAAATAGAAATCTGCATGCATGGATGATCTCGCTTGCTCATATCTTTCTTTTATTCATGAATATCGTACGTGAAGGAGTGCGTGACAATACCTCTTTGGTGAACCTCCAAAGAGATTAAATGAAGGATCGTCAATTGAGAGCAGTCATGAATTTAGAAAAACTTAATATGATTCCGCATTTCATATCGTGAATTTATTAATATTTCTCGATTTCGAAATTATTAAGAAAATTGAATGATAGCAACTTAAGCAAGTCATTATATGATAGATGTTAATTATGACTCGAAAGAAATATTCAGATTTCATTCGAATTTTTATTCGAACGTTTAAAAATTACGGGAGGGAAAATGTAAGAAATTATTATATATTTAACGTTTGTCCTTTCCTTTTCAATAATCTTCAAAATTTTCTCCGTCTACCGCATCAAGTCGCGATGCATGAAGAGGAAGCAAGATGATGAGGAGGTAGAAAGAGAGGAGGGTAGGGGGCTGGCAGGAAGTCGGTAGAGGGTGGGAGGCTGGTCGGGGTGTACTCCGAGGGTGGAAGAGCATCCCTCTTGATGGCGTCACCTCGAGGGCCCAATTAGCGCTAGCACGAGTGTCATTTCGTCGCGGTTTCCGCGTACTGACTGTCGTTCACTGGCGTTTTCTGCCAGTGGTTTCGTTTCTTCGGCGTAGATAGTTATATATGTATATAGCGTGCGTGATGAGGTGGCTGTATTTCCCGGCGAGTTGCCCCTGTAGATTCCTTGTACTGATCTCCCTCGTCTCTCTCTTTTCCCTACTCTCCTGCGGGGAATCTTCTTCCTCTTTTATCCGCTGCGCTCCGCCTACCGACCCTACCGAGTGCATTATCCAATTTTCTAGCAGATATTTCGTGATATAATAATTGGACATTCAGCGCGAAGCGCCATCCTTTCCGTCTCGACCGTCTCTCGCTCGTCGGCTTTCAGGACGAAGGACGGTTGAATTATATTCTTCGGGGAGGATAGCGCGAGAGGAAGAGAGGAGAAGAGGATGACAAACCGCAAACGATATCCCGCGAAGGGGCGGGCTATCAATAGAAACATTTTCCATCGGTGCGGAATGGCGTTGGATAGTGTGTGTTTTATCTCGCCGTCTCTGTCTTTTTTCGTTACTTCTCGCGTGGAGCGCGTCTCCTTCGTCTTGTTCTCTTTCATTCGCGTTCTGCTCGGCTCCTCGGTTATTTCTATAACGACACTTTGTGCAACGTTAATTATTGTCGGTGTAATGAGCTCGAGGAAGTCTTCCAAGACGCAGTCTTGCAGCATTTCTCCCACCCGCTTCTTTCTCGTTACTATCCGCTTGCGTTGTCGCTCTCTGTTCCACTAGTTAGTGGCGCCGGAGTGTCAAAGGGCTCCTCTCTCGTCATTCTCGGGACGGATACCTCGCGAATCTCCGCACTTCCACGGAGCTGATCTCGTTAAGGGACTCGTTCTGCCCCGCCCGTTCGCGCCTTGTTAGCGTCTCGTGAAGTTTATTTCTATTTTTTCTTGCCGGAATTGGATGGCTCTGGATCGCTGAGAATGTGATTTGAGAGATATTAATGTTTTTCGTCGTGATGGTGCTATTTATATGATCGAGATATATATGTAATCTTAGAACAGCGAAATTATTAGCATGAACAATGCAATATGCAATTGAATTTCTCATCGAATTTTTTGTTTCTTTACATATAAATATTTCGAAATTTCATTCGCGAAATACAACAGTTTTAGTTGGTAGAATTCATAAATTACGGTAAATAAATAAATAAATATAAATTGCTGTGCATTTAATTAAATTATTTATTATTTTATTAAAACTCGCCGCACCTCAAAAGTTTCTTTTTGCAAAAGCACAAAATAATCTGGGGCGGTGAGTTTATACCTTTGTTTTACCGCACCCGAAAATAAACGCGAAAAGCTTGTAAAAACAGGGCGATGTAGTCAAAAGAGGCACCGCACAATACCATCGTTAGGGCCCAGCACAGGCCGATGACAACTCTTTCCCGGTATACCGTGTATCGAGTGTCATTCAATTGCGCATCCCAATTAAATAACAGGCAAAAGGGCGACATAGCGTCGTAAAGCGTCTCGGCGCCCCCTAATTGCGAGTCTGAAGGAGGTTAAAGCATTCACGGAGGAAAATGAGAGAGAGACAGAGAGAGAGAGAGAGAGAGAGGACGATGTACAACAACCAGGAATGTTTGATTTCACGCGAAGGATTGTTTCGTGAGCAACAAATGGCTACCTGGCATGGTCAACATTTTTGAAATGCATTTTTCAATTATTTAATTCGATTTTTTTTTCTTTTAACGAGTTTGGCGCGATTACAAATTCAATGCAAATCTGTTGCCAGGAGAATTAAAACATTATTATCAGTTTACATGGAAAATAAATTCGTTTAATTGAATGAGAGGTCGAATTGTGATAATTGTTACTTTAATTATTTGATTCTTTATTAAAAATAATAGGGCACGTTAAAAAAATAACGGAATATTTATATTATGTATTTCCGTATAATAATTTTTTTTAGCCACGTTTGTGTGCTTTTCGACGCTTGTGCGTTCCCCTATGCTCGCATCGAGATGTTTTGAGATCAGTTGAGCTCCTCTCTCGTCTATAATCTCGACAGTGCGAACTTTTAAAGGTAGGGTTACCGCGTGCGCGTAAAGAATGAAATCACGACTTATGGGGGTGGCAAGACGCGCGTTCTACCGTTGCTTCCGACTGTTTCAGGGGGGAGAAAAATATTCGCCGGTTTCGGTGAAAACGACAACCGGGTTAGGTCTTTCAGGTCTGCTCATGATTAGCGGCACGCCTGCGCACGTCTGTTCGCGGAGATGCTGCAGGGTGTCTCTTGTGCGCTATTAAAAGGTAATGTAATTAGCACAGGCAAACGAACTAATTACCAGAATACGAACGGCAAGCGAGACGCACAAAAGGACTCCCTTTGCCGCTCTCCCGCCTCCCCAACCCCTTCATCTGTACCTCTTCTTTTCTTCGTTGTCCGTTTATTTCTCATCTCGTTGTAGACACATCCGTTCAGTGTCGACGCAACCACATGACGACGATGACATCGTCGTCTACGATACTCGGTTCACCACTGACAATTAAACGGGCACTGTTCTGAGAATCAAAATGTTAATTAAGAGCTGTTCCGTCTGCGATTGACAAAGGGAGCGAGACGGTCGCAAATGCGAATTTTTTGGAATAGAATTTATACAGTTTAGTAATATATAACAAATACACGTGTGTGAGAAGAAACATGATTAAGTCTGGTCAATAATTGACGTCTACCTAACAATAAGTCATTTTTTTTCTTGACAATTCTAGGCGCTTATTCTTCATCTGTAACGAATGTTTTTTGATCTATAAAGTCATCTTTCGAGAAAGGGTTAAGGTGTCGCGCATTGTAGCCATTTCTGAATGATCGTCGCTGCGAGATCGTCACGGCGAGCGAAGTCGCGCGGAGGCGGCTGCGTGCAAAATGGAAGCGCCGTAATTAGTATGCGCGTCCGCGTATTATGCACGCAACGGCACTCACTGCGCAACCACATTCTGCAGTTGTGGCAGCTCGCGGCGGCGACGGATGAGAGACGAGGGGACGTTGCGACGCGCTGGTAACGCGGTGTTGCGATTCACACTTACGTTCTCGCCGAGCCCCTGTGGCCGGAAACGTCGACGGGGCGTGCTACGTGCACGCGGTTAGACAGACGCGTCCCTTAACGCGCGCGTACGAGCACGGGGGAGGACGAGAGAGCACGGGCCCGTGCATACGCCGCCCGCCCTTGTGCGTGCTCGCGTGCTTGCTCGCGCGCGGCGATGTCGTCCCGGGTGTCGCGGCGCGCGGTGCTGTATCACGCATCGTGAATATCGTATCACGCGCGACATGTCCCGCGACGCGAAAATGTTCGCACCCTTCGCGCTTGCACTCGCAGTTTCACGCGAGGGCGCGCACATGGGCGGAGAATGAACGAGTCTCGCGAAACTTAGCCGACTTTACGTGTCCGAATTAACTCTTTTTCTCTCTCCTCGTCTCGATGACAGTATACGGTACTTTTTGTGATGATGAATAACAATGATGAGATATATTTTTGTTATGTGAAGAAAGCCATGTTTTCTGATATTTAATTTTTCTCTCGATATCGCAGTTTATTCTTTTATATACAGATACATGCTGCTAGACATAAAAAGATTATTGTATGACGTACGCTTTTGAATGATTGAATCTGCGTAAAGATTCCACTAGATGTATATCGATCTAGAATTTATCTCAGACATGATGAGACGTGTTTTACAACCTTTTTCCTGTCGTTGATCCGCTACCCTTTCGTTCCTGAGAGAAGGGTCGCGCGAGGCGTAAATTAATAAATGCTATAATTCACGCACGAGTTTTCATACCTAATGAGAGAACGCCGCGTCATCCCGCGCCATATGCGCGTCTTCGCAGGCAGCCTCGGTTCGACTTGCGCGCGTACACGGGCCCGTAGAAGCGATAAAAATCGCTTTGTAACGCGACTCTATCTATCACGCGATTCCGTCGACCGACGTTCTCCGCATGACGAAAAATCTTGTTTTCATAGTGACGAAAATCGCAGCGTAAGCGGACGTCGATTTGTACCGTCGTGTCGTCAATGCTCTTGCGCTTAATAGAATGCGTTTTAAAGAAAGTACGTGAAAACATATGAACAACTAGATTAACAACTCTCACAATCAGTGATATCATTTTTATATAGTCATAGTAATCGCAATTATCGTACTTTGTAAAATCTTCGTTATTTCCAAGAATATCTCAATGCTCCGTTGTCGATCAGTAGATTTTGTAGGTCAATATGCATGTGAATTAAATCGCGAATACGTTTATCGGCGTTAAATGATTTTTTGTCCCTCATCTGCGCGCCGCAAGCGTTCGTATATCCAATTTCTTCGTAGGATTGTTCGTTGTTTTTAGTAATTGAGGAACGGAGATGGGATGGAGCACGATAAAGGTGAGCGCTGTATCGTTGCAGCAACGCGAGGAGAAGAGAATAGAAAGGGGAAGCGGCAGACGGCTTCACGAAGACAACGCTCTCGACGATACCTTCGGTCCTCTCGGTCGTTAATCGTTGGTTGCACCCTTTCAACTCCAGCTATGCTCCTTTCCCGTGAAGCTTTTTCGCGCTTACGCCCTACACTCGTCCATTAGCCTCGTCTTGTCGACGAGAACATATCTGCCGTATCGTCTACATTCTCGCATCTGATTTCGCCCTCAACCCGCGAGCTGTCATGTGCATGTATGCACCTGCATGTGTCCGTGCGTGTGTCTGGAAAAGCTAGGATAACGAACGTGGGTAGGCGTGAAGAGCAAGCGAGCAACAACTGGTGCCCTGTTTGGCGTCTTTCGCGGGTACGGAAGCGAACGCGCGCGTTTCTTCCATCCGACTCGTCTTGTTCATTGCGATTCTTCGACACGTCGATTTCACGCATGGTCGACCTTATATTCATTCATAGCAGGGTAATTACGAAGGAAAGGCGTGGATTCTTCCATAAATAAACTTAGCAAGCGCTAAGTACTAATAATAATCATACTTTATTCCTTAGCTGCGGTATAATAACGACTGTGTTCCGGTAGACTGATTTTTGAGATTTAAGCATCACTATATTGCTTGCTTATATTATGATTTGATGCATTAATTTGTTGCATTTATTGTGGTTAGCCTTACAGAAATTTGAGCATTCTTTTTATGCTCTTCTTTTTTGCTTTTCCCGATATCTCTTCTCGTCGCGCATGATTTTATTTCCGCGATTTCTTCAGCTTTTTCGGCTTAGCATCCTATTCTCCAGCCAGCGACACTCGACTCGACTCGACTCAATTCGATTGGTAGCAAGGTGCTTTCTGGGACATTCGGCGGAGATGTTGGCAGACCGAGGGCGATTCGCAGGAAAGGAATGCTAGACGACAGAGGTCTATACGTTCGCGCTCGGGCAAAGAGCAAGTCGTCGTAAATGCAAAATCAGTATGTAGGTGTGTGTACATGTGTCCGCGTGTTCGTGTGGATATTTCTGCGCGCGTATATACGGTCGCCTTGCTCGAGCCAAGCCCGAGGGGTTTACGAACACAATAGTTTGAAATATTCGAGCGCCCTGGCAAGAAGTTGCCCTCGCGCCGGTAATTAACGAGTTAAAGTTCGGCGTCGCGACGGCTATCTCGCTCTCTCGCTTCCTCTCACTCGTGTCTCGCATCGTGGCGTCCTCGTCGTCCGCTGTAAGACTCCCGGGCACCCATTAGCCAAGTGCCACGTTACGGAGAACTCTCCTTTTGGCCGCCAAGAAAACCGAGCGTCACCCCTTTTGGCCCCGCCACGTCCTGGAAAATTATATCGCTGTCCTTTGGCTGAGCTTTGGCAGTTGTTCGCGTTTGCTTTTATTTTTTGTCATCGGACTGCTAATGTCTCCCACGTTTCTAAGGCCTATACTCGTTTATCACTCTATATCACATAATATTTCACGCATACTTAAATGTTAGAGACACTTTCTTACATCCTGAAAAGTTTGTTCTAAAGATAAATATTCTAGTTTTGTATATATAGATATATTGAAACATAAGAGAATTGAAAGTATTTTTACCTAGAATTGTTTTACGTTATGTTAATATATTTCGTATACGAATAAGTAATACGTGATAATAGTGTCTACATATGCAGTGTATGAATTGTTTGTTCGCACGCAAATTACGTAGACATGGTGTAATCTATAGATAACGCTCATTGAGGAGCTGTAGCATCCCCTTTGTTTTTGAACTAAGGCTTTCGCTCAAACAGATTAGACTTAATTCAGAATTGCTCCTTGCACAAATTTAACCACAAAAATAATTACATGTATAACTTACCGATAAAAATATGAATTATTACGTTTTGCCTTTCTTGCTCTTTTTCGAGGAAGAAAGAAATTGAAAGAGAATCTTCTAATTTCTCTCTCTCTCTCTCTCTCGCGCGCATGGCAAATTATGCTAGAAATATCACTTTATCGCAAAGATTATACGTGCTATATACGTATATAACCGACTCTCGAGATAAATTGACGAAGTTGGCCGGTATTAGACAAAGTAACTTACCAATGGAATACGGGTTTTGAACTAAGCGGGGGAGGGGAGAGGGAGAAGAGAGGGTTGAGAGGATAGAACGGAGGGAATTCGAGTTGCCCGGCGACAACTCGAGAGTCCCCTTGGAAACTGTTCCTCTGTGGCGCGGACATTCGTCGAGAATTCGGGAGAACTTACTCTCTCTTTCCCTGTAGATCAAATATGCTTTTAGATGTAACACTTGGACTTTATCGCTACATTATTTCCGCCATGGAAACTGTCACGGATATTTTATAAATGTTGTAAAAGATGTGTAGGAAAAATAGTCCATTTAAAAGATATTTGATTGTAGAGAATTTAGTTTGAGCAAAAAAGGATAATATCTCTAAGACAGTAAATATTTCATCTCATTACGGTTAAATTTTTAAAATTACTCTACTTGCGATAACTTTTCAAAATTTATTCCTTGGAGCTTTAAGCGATTCCCTTTTCACACGTAGGGAGAAGGCCGCGGACCAGTTTCCTGGCAGAAATAATGGCGTACCCGAACCTGGATTAAAACATCACACTCCCCCCCTCCGTCTTAAATGTATGCAGATCGCATACCCTCGGTGTATACACACGCGCGCGTCCACCAGGAACTCGAGTATTTATGTATTCAAATCCCCATGCTCATCGAGTGGGACGTTTGTTGGCTTTTCTAATAGAACCGTTTATTCTTGCATTAGCATATGCACATACCGCTCGGCATCACATATGCGATATGCCGAGATTCGTCCAAGAGCGTACGTACACACACGCGAGTATATCGATTATCGTCGTATCTCGATTCCGTATTCCCCCTTTTGAGCTGCGTTTTACCCTGGCGATCGCTGGATGCTGGATTGAAACTGATAGCATAGAGCATAGGTTATAAGAATAAATTTTGGTAGATTATTTAAACAGTGAGCCAAAATCTAATTAAAGGGTAATTGTCACTATATATTATTGAAATCTGAAGAAATGAAAGACAGTAATTTAGAAAAAGGAATATTTTATTTCGATTATTTTCTATATCAATCTTTTTAATATATATAATACATGTATAATACATATATGTATGTACATATGCAAATCATAAAAAGCACTATTAGATGCTCTAATTAATTAGAGCAAATGCCATTTCCGGTTTAGTCTAGATCTTGATAGCTTTAATAATTTTGTGTGAATTTTGTGTACTTTTTTCCAAACTCAGTAAATTGCGCGCCGATTTTTTGTCGATATTTAAAACATAACTCTTTGTTGGAACAGTAAATTCACATATTTAAATCGAGAAATATACAAACACAATATTATTATTAGGCTAGAGATCCAGCCTGGATCGGAAATGGCATTTTCTCTAATTGATTGTATACTACATCGGTCTTCTTTCACTTGTTATTGACTATTCGGACCTCATTACACGGATAGTTTTGTTATAAATTTCTACTCTTTGCTCAAGAGGAACGATATAGCTGATATTAACGTTTAATCGCGTTTAATCAGCAATGGCAGGAAATCAGTCATCTCATTTTTTCTCGAATGAAAGCTATTCGGGCAAATATTCGTAGATATCAATCGTCCAGAAGAGTGCGAGCGGTCCTCCGCGCCAGAGAGAAGAGAGGCTCGAGAGAGCATGAGAAAGAGGGAGAGATAGAGAGAGAGAGAAAGACAGAGAGAAAGGCGAGAGACACTCGGGTGGTAAACAAACTGTCTGAAACACTCCGGGACGCTCCATTCCATTCGAGAACCCTGCGAGCCCCGTAGGTCCTCTCGACGGGCATTATCTCGGTACATATTTAAGTGCATGACATGAAGACTGCTCTGCCCCCCTTTCCTATTCGCCCCCGTGGCTTCCACTGCCCCCTCGGCCCACTCCTCGCCCTTACCGTAGCCTCCCTCTAGCCACCCTTGCCTATGTCCTTCGCAAAAGCCATCCCCGCCGTCCGCTGTGGTTCCGTTTCTAGAAGTCCTCGTTTCCCGGCCACCAGCGCCGTCGTTGCTGCCGCTGCCGTCGCCGACGTCGTCGCTGCTGCTGCTGCTGCTGTTGTTGCTGTCATATGCAGCCCTAGGGTGGGTCATCAGATACTACAGCTCGGATAGTATAGTGAACGGAATACGCGAGCGAGGCATGCGCATTGCACAATCGCGTGCACGCGCACACCCGCAAATAAATTGACTTGTATACGTCATCGGCTAGCCGCGTGTCAGAAGACGTAAGGAGAAGAGGGGCAGTGTGTCGGTATGTCGGGACGATGGAGCGAGATGAGACTCGGTGGTATAGCTTCGCGCGAGCAGCGAGCCGAGATTCCCGCTTCCTGCCGCGAATGATCGCGCAGTTGGTTATTTCGATGGCTTATCCGTCGTCGCATCGTTCGTCCTCGTTTCACAGTTGAGCGATATTATTCTGCATCGCTCGTATGCCTTTGTAATATACTCGGAATACTACATTCGTAATTACATTACATCTAATAATAGTTTCCAAAGTTGAAATTATATAAAGTTATAGATATATTTCTATGCTTTCAAATCGCCTTTTATTAGAGATGTTAATTAAAGCGTTCACACACCCAGTTTCCCGGAAACTTTCGCTCTGCTTCCGATATACTCTGCTTCGATATACCGTTATCGTTATCGTCAGGCAAATTCGTACGAAATGCCGATCAGAATCAGCGATACGTCGGAAGCGGTCGGCTGTATATACGACATTCTTTGGAAGGAACGGAAAGTACCGGCACGAGTGCGAGAGGGCGAGAGAGCTCGCGAGAGAGGGCTCAATACCGATTCAACGATTCCGGGTCGTTTAGCATTCCATCGACAATCTGGACCGTCGACTACCGACAGGAAAGTGAGAGTCTTTCCTCCCTCTCGCCCTTGCACATCGCTCTTCTCACCCCTTCCCCTCACTCTCTCGTCGCTATTATGCTCGTTCCTCGTCAGCTGACTGTTGATCGAGGCTCTATCGCTTTCCATCATTCGCGACCGCATGGCTGGCGCTCCTCGTCTTTTTCTACGCCTCGTCGAGCGATCTCCTCCTGCTATCCGGATTCTAAGTCCCTCGTCCTCTCGTCGCGCCCCCGCCATCGACATTGCGAGCATCGAGAGTGACGTCGAGGGCGCATTGTCCGGATCTTCGCGAAGACCGGAATATCCTCCCCAGCCACCTCCTCTGTCCCACCTCTTCTCCTCCACTTCCTCGGGGAAACTCCCGAGATGACACCGTCGAGAGGAAGTCTGTCGAACGTCGATACCAAACAAAGTTTCGGGTCCGCGCGATTTTCCTGTCTCCAGATCGATTCGAAATTTGTAATACGTTCCTAGATTCTTCCTATCTCTAAAGTCTCGAACTTTGGATTCTAGAGTTCCGAAACTTTCGAGGAATCTGAGTACAAGGGCAATATTTATATCTATTTCTCATGATTATTGAATCATTTTGATTATTGAATCAATTTTAAGAGAATCATATAGGTACATATGTATTGATAATTTTTAAATCTTATATTAATTGAATCGGAAAAAATTGTGTTTAAGTAGTTTTAAACACAATTTTTGTGTATGCATAGACAAGACTGTCTGCATTATCTTTTTTGCAATGAGATTCGAATCGGAAGGTAGCGGTCGCTCTGTGTATCCGCATCATTTCTTTACACGCATGTACTATATTTTGATCGCTAATATTAGGATCGTACCTCACGAACAATTAGTTATCACATGTGCGACTTTTTCAATCGACGACTATTACGTGTTGTGAGATTACTTATCGAAGTAGCAATCGGAGCGATAAGGTATAGAAATTATCATTTCACGATATTTGCGGACAGGAATTATTTTTTTGACACTTGTATTTTAATATACTTGTCTTGTATCGAGCTTAGAATCTCTCTTTGGCTTGAGTATAATTCGTTTATCATTCTCAGGTCGAGAGCTTGGAACAATACGCGAAATGTTAAACCGAGTGGTATCAGTACGAAAAGCAAGATATATCGACCATTAACAATTGACTAAATGCAAAGAACAGAATATTTGGCTTACATTTATCTCGTAGTATATTCAAAATTTTGTAACGACAATTAATTAAGACAGCGTTCGAGCTTTACGACGCGCGACGTGCGTACACAAGGTCATCTTGTTTACATGGCTCGAGTCGATAGGTGGGGGAACAGCTGTTCCTCCTATCCTCGCATTACCCTTCGACACGCGATCGCGACAAGTACAAGATGCCGAACGTGATCATTCTTCACGAATGATTCGCGATTGTCGACACGCGATTAACTCTTTTAATTAGCGACTCGCAAGCGTAACTGTGAGTGGCAGTTATTCATAAAAAAGAAAACATTTCGCATGATTTACTTATTTGAAACAGAAATTGAAGTGGAGGAATTGGAATTATAAATGATTGTCTTGTAATATTTAATTATCGTTTTAACGATACCTCTGAGCAGTCGGATATTTTTCGTATTGCTCTTTAAATTCCTCGTCTACTCAAATGTCGTTACTATTTTGTGAGATCGCGGAATAATGTACGAATAGATGATTGAATCGAGTGATTAAAATAACAAAAAATCTACGATATATTTCATTAAAACTTTTCGTGGTTCGCATTTCGTTCGTTGCATTAATTCGCGAGCTGTCGTGAGTAAAGCTTTTTTTTTTTACTTTTCGTGCACAATGCGATAAAATGCGCAGTGTGAACGATTAACGTCGAGAGTATCGTACAAAATGTCGCGCGATCGTAATTAATTGTTTTTTCGCGAGTGTTACGCAAGTACTATGAAAAATCAGCAACCGAGAAACAAAAGAGGAGGAGGAAGCCTGGCCTGGATGATATCGGGCGACGACGGAGCAATCAGGCGTAGGGTGAGTAATTTATTATTTATTTATATTATTACTTATTACTTAAGAAATTAATCGTTTATATTTATTATATATTTATTTAATTTTACAAGTAAACTTGGAAAAAAGTGATAAATGATAGAGCAAGTCTTGCAAAAAGAGATTGTAGATTTGATAAAGAAATTATTTTATCAAATTTTATACGAGCATTCTGCGTGCAGCAAGATTTTCAGTAAACGAAATCTAAAACGCTACGAATCACGTCAAATTTTGCGTAAATAATTGTTCTGCTTCTTAATCTCGATTGAGCTTTTAATGTCGATTTAATTATTGAATTATTATTATCCGTATTTCAAGATATGAAATTTCTTTTTGAATTTACTACAACTCATCTGACATGTTTTTGAGATGAGTGACGATAATACTATAAGTGTTTTAGAATCTGAAACTAATATACTGCCAATATAAACTATTTTCGTCGTTTGCGAAAGTTTAATGATGGCTAGGACCGTATTTTGCGGTCGACTTCACCCGGTACCGAGTGTTCGGACATTAACACGCGCGACGGATAGCGCTTGATAGACTCGTTACGGGTGACGGCGCATCTCAGTTTGACTTTGTGACGAACGATAATTGCCGTATACCGAAATTACGATTAAACGTGCCACGGCACCGAAAGAATCGCCGCGATTTCGACCGCGTCGCGTCGCGTCGCGTCGACGTGACTGTTGGGCATTATGCGCGGAATGGGACCACGATTACACGCGGACCGGCGCATTGTGCGACCGGCACTGGTATTTCGTGACGCGAATCATTAAAAACGTATCGGCATTGTGAAATAGGCGAGACAGAAAAAAAAAAATAAAGAGAGAGACTGACGCACGCTCGCAGTGCTGGCGTCCCCGTATTTTATATCGCGTGCCGATGTCACGGTGGTATTTTGCGTCAACCAGCGTAACGAGCCCCCGTTGGTTTATTAAACGTTCCGACCCGTAACTTATTGCGCAAACGACTAATTATTTTTGTGAAAAGCCATCGGCGCTGGCCAAAACCACCCCGGCGACATTTCGACATTTAATTAATGTCGGTGCGAATCCGCGGATGGCATGACGATATGAAATTCTTAATTGATATTTGTCATGTTTTTAAATAAATTCTCTTGTCGAAGTAGCGAACTGTTCTATATATAAAAAATTCAAATTAGGCAATAAGAGGCGAGCGTGATATTTAGTAGCTAAATTTATTTTGTTCTATATAATTTAAATTTTGACAATTTTTGATTTTTCCGGCACACGTAAAATAAGTATCTGTGAGATATTTTTTGGAGTCAGTTGCAGTCATGTCAATTCAATTTTATTGTTAGTATTTGCGTACCTATTGGTATCTGCGTGAGGATTTTATAAAATAATTAATGTTAATATTTCATTTAGAATTAAGAAGATTTCATTATCTTTATAGATTTCATTATCTACCTAACTAGATTGCAAATCGCGCCGGAGCTTCTGATTGATAGCGTCGCGGATATCCTTAATCGGCGGTTTATATTCTCTCTGTCCGTTCTATATCTCGCATAAAATTCATCGTTCCCCTTTCTTCGCGGGGCGATCTTCGCGGCGACGTCTCGCCGAAAATGTTCTTCCACTTATTTTCACAACGCGCGATTAACGCGCGGTATGCACGCCGGCATGGATGGCGGTGAGAGAGGGGTGGCCCCAGAGTCGTTTAATTTTGTTTATGCGAGCACTTTGGAAGACGTAAACACGGTATCTCAATTCACCGGCGTAATTTCATCCCACCCGGCCGGTGCAGCTGGCTGCGTTACGATTATGGCGTAATCATATCGGATTGTTATTATGGCTGATGGCCATGGGGTCGCTGCCGTACGTAGGGTGAGCAGGCTTATCTTTGAAATACGTTGATAGGACATCCTCTCCTCGACTCGGTGTGTCGACCTGCCTCCCTCTCTCCTCTCGCGGAAGACTTTCGGCGCTCTTTCTCTTCTCCGGCTTCCTTCCCGCCGCGCCGTATCCTCGGCGGTCGCGCACGCCATGGCTACGCTTTATCGCGGCAGGGGCGCGAGAAATTGCCTATGGATCCGGCCCCTTTCCCTCGACTTTTCGTCGCCTTCGTTTTATCTGAGATGAATTTTCAATTCGCGCCACGAATTCCCGATTTTCATGCCGGCGCGCGTCATACGGAATGAGAAAGCATCATTGAGAAGTTTAACGATGATACGCTTGACAGGAACCTGGATAATCAGAGTTTTTAGCATTACGCTTTAGATTGTAATTTTGCAAAGATCGCACATGTCAGAAAACTTAGTTGACTTTATCGCAATTTGTTCAGACTATTGACAAATATTATTTTATATATCTTTCTCTATATTTTGCTTTTGTCGATAGATGAAATTTAATATCGTGATGAAATGTAGGAACGCAGAGATGTGAAGTGGCAGTAATTGCTCTCTAAAGACGTTAGCGCGTAAAAATAATGTTAGGAGTCGCGGCAAACAGAACGCAAGGACCCGCCTCCTCGGCCGCAAATCCGGACTCTTCGGGGGTCGCATTGTTCTCGATCCCGCCGCCGACATCATCAACGTCCTCGTCACGGTGACGTCCGTATTAGACATTAGACTACCAAATAAGTGGGTACGTTCCGCAGGAGGGGGGTCGACCAGGGTGCTCACCCCCATGTGGCACCCGCATGCCGCCCCCTGTGGGACGCAATCAGAACGTTTCAATCAACGGTCGCTCCGTGAGCGCGGAGTGTCGGGGAAATCGGCGGGGTAGCGGTGGTAGGAGGCAGGGGAGGACGTGGGGTGAGTCTCGTGATTACTCTGATAACCAACGTGCATTAAATCTTGGACCGAAGAGGGCGGAAACCCCTTCCGCCCTTTGTCGCCGAGTGGTTTTAAGGCGGTGACTCACGGGGCGCGCTTTAAAGTGGATGCGAGGGTCACGATCTTATCGTGATATCTTGTAACGACGCAGGAGATTTTGGCCGTAATTGGTTGGTCCGCCGTATAGATGATTTTACGCGCTCCACTTTTCACGCGTATTCGAGGTATATCTATGTGTCCTACGTATCGAAAAAGAAATCGCATAAACGGCGATTTCTATAGATCAAATAGCCATGTTTAATTGAAACTTAAAAACAGATATTTTGTAGCGTTACATTAAAATCGTGCGAATTACATTTATTGGAAAGAAGATAACGTCAGTTTTTTGGTACAGATCGACCGGCTGTGCTAGTTGAAAATCAAACGACAATTTGCAGAATTTGGAGATTGCGTGATAGAGTTCGGACGATCTCGCGAACGTTAGCTAAATAGTCGACGAGACGATCGGTGGTACACGCAGACGCAAGGCAATGTTGCGCTGCGCCGGTCGTTCGGTCTGCTGATCCGCGATTTCGCCGACCCACGCACACGCACACGCGCGGGCGTGCTCGTAATCCGTGCGGACGCGAATGAATGGCGAATGAATGGGGCGCGGAGCGAATGACGAAAAGTTAATCACGGCTCACCATATCGTTGCGCGCCGGGTTTTCGGGGGTGTATCGAGGGACGGAGGGGCGGGCGGGCCGGGTGTCCCCTTAATTCTCTTGATTACATGGGCGTATCTCGATCGCGGGTTCCGATCCTGCTCCGCCAGGCACGATTCTGCGTCTCTTTAGAGTCGTACACCACTGACGATCTCTATTCCTCTCTCTTTCGTGTCCTTTTTTTCCTCGTTTCGCGTCCCGCTCTCTTTCAACGAAGGTCCATATGGCGAAGTTTGTTTTGTGCGCGTTCGCAGTGCACTGTTACGAGACAATTACGACGGTTACGACGAGTCATCTCGTCACGGATGGTTGCCTCAAAATGATTAGTCGGTGGCTAAATCGAGAGCAATACGAAAACGAGAAAAATTATCGCGCTCGTTAAAGCATCACCGTAATTTGAGGTTGCATTTGTGAAAACTCTGGATGAATGCATTTTTTATAAGTTTATTACATTATAAAAACGCGTTATATGACATGTATTTATGTATATATGTATATTTTCCTGTATACAGCTAATTTTATCAGATAGTTTTTATTTGGTTAATCATATCATTATGCATTGTGTATGAAATTCTATAGTTGTGCAAAAAGTCTTGTTTTGTTACACTTTATGACGATGACTTGACTTACGTGAGTCTCTTATCAAACAGTATATCGAGACTTATCTCGAGGTCTTGAAGCGTAGATCAGCAGACGCTATCCAAAACTCGTAACGCGAGGACGAGGGCGGCGAAGGGCTTGAAAACTTTCGAGGGGGTAACTCGATTTCAGAGATTGTTCTATTGGTAGTGAGTGCCAACCGGCAAAGTGAATTGTAAAGTAATTGCATAAGATTAGTAGCGCCAGGCGCGGAAGGCACTCTGTCGGTTACTTCCAGTTCAATGAGTCTCAACGACTTTACTTTGATTCGTTCTCTCTTTCTCTCTCTCTTTTCTCACTCTTTTCTGTCTTCGATACTGCCCTCCTCTCAAAGTTTCCACCCCCGTCGTTCCTGTCTTCTCGTAGTCTTTTCTCCCCTCCGCGCTCACTTTGTGTTCCATTTGCGTTTCATCGGGCTAATTTGTTGAGATACCGCTTGCCAATATTTCAGTCCTTTTTACCTCATTGGCTTGACAAAAGGGGAGCGTTTGAACCGCGATCTCGAAGCGGATAATTGCTTTCCTGTTGCTTGTGGCGATACGGCGAAACCTTCGAGTAGCTTGCGAGAACACGCTTTATCCTTCTCACTGTGCGAATTTCATAGAAATGTTATGTGGAATAATCGATGAAAAGGGAATATCCGGCTTCGTTAGCAACCGCGCTGGAAATAATCGACTCCAATGATAGCATTCGTGAAAAAAATATTGATGCACGAATTTACATTTATTTTGCGATCGTCGAACATATTTGTTTCTATGGATTTTGATACAAGAGTTTCATGATTAAAAAATAATTTATGTATATCCGCAAATTCTGACAGACCTAATTTGCTCTTCATAACTTACGGAATATTGTCAAAAGTTTTTCTTTAACGTATAGATAATAATAATTGTTGAAGAATATCCTTGGTATATGAGAATAATTTAGACACGCAGAAACGCACTTTTACAAATACTTATAATGCGCGTATCGGTGTTTCCCAATTATAGATAAGAGTTCAGTAAGAAGCACTTTTAGTGCTGCGCTTCCATTCTCCGCGCGAATAATCCCGTCGAATCCCTTCGGAGGACCCTCGAGCACAAATTAGGTACAATCCATTAAGAAGCGCTTCGCGAATCCTCTCCGTGGCTCCATTTTCGAGTCGATCGTAGAACTTGCGGTGGGGATGGCAGACGGGCGAGCGACGAACAGCGAATGGAGGGCGGAAAAAAAGCCCGAGGTAAGAGAGGTAAGAATCTACGTAGAAATTCGCGCGATTGGAACGCAGCTCTCGTCCCTATTCCGGGGACGTGTACGAGTGGAAATTCGCCGACTGCGAAATGGATTTGCGACAAGGTGACGGCGATGCGAACGAGGAATTCTGATAAGGAACCGCGTCTTTCTCCGTTCTTCGCCTTTCGCTTGAGAGGGAGCGATACATACGAAAAGACAGCAGGATAGAGCGCGAGAAAAAGATAGAGAGAGAGAGAGGGAGGGAAAGAGAGAGATAGAGAAAGGAAGGGAAAAAAAGACACGGGACTGGAAAAGGGAGGAAACGAGAAAGATAGACTCGCGAAAGAGACTCGAGCGGACAATGTCCGAGTAATGGTTGCCTCGGGCTACTTTTATATCCCGGGCGCCCCGTTGAAAGCTAATGTCTGATAACGCCTCATTCCCCTGTACTGACCGGCTGCGCACCATCCCTTAACCCCCTGCATTTCCTCGTAGCCCCCGGCTTGTCTCGCATTCGTTCACGTATCTTGCACCTTCTCGGAGAATGCGCTTCCGCAAGAGAGAATCCTGATGGCAAAGGCAAACGTATTCGGACCACGTTGTCCGCCGGGCGTGCGTATTATGGCGAAGAATTTGCGAAACAGGAAAGCAGAAACGCGCCCGTCAAATATTCGCGGGTTGATACGGCGAAGAAAGAAATTCATGAATTTCACTCATGTGTTGTTATATATTATTTCGATTTTTTTTTATATAACTTGCTTTGCTTAGTTTCTTAGGGGAGTCATTCTTGCACGCGTTATTTTTTTTATTATTATATTATATTCATTGTTAGTCGAGTTTAATCGCTATGCGTTTTGCCGGTAATTTAAAACACGGAGGTATATCGAGGTGTGGTACACAGGTCGCAGACGACAGTACGATATATTTGTCGTGTCAACAATTTAACGAAAAGTGGGGTGCCGGGGCACTCGACTTAATGCGGCGATTTCGAACAGCGAAACGACAGGAGCGACAGTGCCTTCCGAGATTCATGCACGAGCCCACCCTTGGCCCACCGTTTCTGAGCTTTCTGGGGTCGTGCGTGGGGTCGGCACGCTTCGGGGGACGGCTAATGAAATATCCGTGCCGGTTTAACCGAGTTACAAGCCCCGCGAGCCACCCCAAAGGCGAAAACGCCAACCCCACGAACGGTACCATCTCTGTCCTCTCGCTACAACAACAAGAAAACATATTGTCTGCGAATATACTCGCTCGGGGATCTCTAACTCGTCGACCCTAAAATCATCGAAATAAATGAAAACAATTCTCGATTTTTTTTCTTCTTTAAATATTTGATTAATATGCAGATATCGGATGGCTGGTGAAAATAAAACAAATCTCTGTTAAACTTTAGGCGTGGCGAAATCAAGTTTTACAGTTCCGAATAAATAATAAATAAATAGAGAAGAAATATTTTCTTCCATCTTTATCACGAGGGGAAGGTTCATCGACCGATCGAACGGTTCAATATTCGATCTACGGTTCAGTTCTGTGGAATAGATACACCCCGGTCGCGGGCCGACACCCACTGCGGCTTCTCCCACGATCACTTTCACCCCGCATCTAGCTTAGGATCATCATGGGCCTAACGTCCGCGCGCACTGTATAAACCCGCGGTACGCTACATTAACTCGATCCATCATGCAGCAGGAATCGACTTAACTCCCGTACGCAGTGTACGTTGCTGCTGTGCGCCCACTTGGATTAAGGTGTAATGAGCGATTACGTGCGACTCGACGCAATACGATCGTTTCTTTATCCGAGAGGTATATTGATTTATATCGAATTATTTTAATTTCAATAGAATTGCCGGATGAACGATCGGATACACGCCTTATCGATAACGCGATGATTGAACATGAAAACAGCTACGTCCCGTTTAGAATAATCAATGTAATAATATGTAAGAGTTTTTTCATCTAATCTAATTTATCTGCTATACTACATTTTTTATTTTATTTGAAATATAGAAAATTTAATGTTATCCTGTTCTCTGAAGGCTCGGTCGAAATTATTCTACGTTTTTATTTTGACGAATAGAAACGATCGCTAAATCAACATCTCACACTTTGCGCTAGATATATATACGTTCGTAAATTAACAGTGAGGTAGCAAGAGCTAACGGTCATTTATCATCATCAGCGGGCAGTGCGACATATACGCGTGTACTTATCCGTACATAGTTGCTTATCAAAACTGTCTAATACACCCCCGCGCACGGGCGCCAAGTGGACTGTATTAAATTTAAATAAAAATACCGACAACCGTGTTCACAAGCCGAGCCTATAAATCAGTGCGACAGCCAGCCGACCGACCAGCTCCAGGAGAATAATACCCCATATTTATGTTCTTCTCCATAAAAACCCCGTCCACCCGACACCCTTTTTCGCCCTAGCGCGCGACGCTGTCCGCGCGAAGCGCTTTAAATCGGGCGACGAGCTTCTACGCGAAGCGCGAAAACTCGTGTGGGTCTCTTTTTAATGAAAAAATTTTATCAATCTCCTTCGAAAATAAGAGAAAAGGCGACGAGCGTGCGAGAATTATGGATTTCCCTTTATTTGCCGCTGAAAAATGGAAAATGTTCACTCCTCTGTCTCTCTCTCTTCGTTTCTCGCTGTCCTTAAGTATCGTTCGCTTGATACGGCGTAAATCTCGCTAACGGGAGTCCGAGAAGCGTGGATGTACCGTGACGCGATATATATATCTCGCGTTCTACACGGCGCTTAATTTACGTCGCAGCGGACTTGCAGGATGCACCTACGTCGGTATGGACGTACCTTAATCTATCGCCCGGAGCGGTTTCAGGGTGTGGCACACCAGGTTGGATTATGTGACCGGGAGCCATAATGAGGACGGCGACAGGATAAATCACTCCTTTCCTCTACGCCAAGGATAATCATAATCCCGCGCGATCCTGTTCCCGGGAGTCCCGCACGCTTGTTCATCCTCTTTCTCTCTCTCTCTCTTTCTTTCTCTCCCTCTCGACCGTAGGGACACCGAATTCATTTTTCCTGGCTCCTTCCGTCTCTCGAGAAATTTCTCTGCCATTCCTCTTCTCTCTCTCTCTCTCTCTCTCTTTCTTTTTCGATTTTTCCTCTTCTCTCTATTGCTTTTTTCTCTGTATCCGCCCGACTCCTCGTTCGTTGTGCGGCAGCCCGTTCTCGCTCCGGTGTGTTCCGGGAAGATCTCGACAAGCTCCCCGGGAAAAAAAGTAGACCGGAACGGTAGCGACGCATTTTAAACGCAACATTCCGCGTTGTCGCTACCATTAATAAATTATGACGAATACGAGTGGTTCGTACTTTGTAAAGAACTTGCCCAGAGATATAAATTTTAATTTATATATTTTGATATCTTTACGGAAATGTTGAAAAATACCCAGTAAGTAGCAAGACTTTATTCTTTATATTAATTTTGGGCCCAATTGCGCCAATGGTTCTTGTGTAGTGTCCAATTTCACAACTGCATTTCACCGCGACGCGGTATAACGCGAATTACGAGGATAATATCTAATATCTTTCTTTAAACCCGCGATATGGAGGGATGGGGAGAGCGAACTTAAACGAAAAATAATGTCTTTCCGCGTCATTTCCAGGTCTCCTTAACGCCGCGTTAACGACATATTTTTGCCAGGCGTAACTCGACTTTATTGGACAATTAACATTTACCCCGCACCCTGCGGCGCCGGTTTCTTTCTCCGCTATATTTTCTATGTTTTCATTCCACCCATCATGATAAGATTTTTCTAAATCTTGGATCACGACTACGCCGCGTAGAGTGAGATATTTCGGAATAATGAGTGTTGATGGGGAAAGGGAGTGCTCGGGATTATAAGTATATTTACGAGACGCTGTCTGCTTTGCGGATTTCATTTGTATTAAAGTTTCTACAATATTGCGTGATATGATTTATCTAGGACAAAATATGAATCAGCTATATCTGCAAGATATGCGTATAGTAACGATATAATGAATGATTTTGTGATAGGAATATAAATTTATGAACACACAAAGATTTAAAAATTAACATAATTTATTACATAATACAATAATTTACTGCCCACCTTTCTCTCTTTTTCTTTCTTTTTCTCTCTTTTATCGTGTCACAATATTGGTTATTCATATTTCGTCATGTAACTCTCCTCTCTTATCATTGTGCTGCGTTATGTTAGTCACACACAAGCGCGCATCCTGGAGATTGGAAGGAAAGGCATACTCCGCGAATAAACATTCCTTGGCACTGCGCACATCTTCCACGTGCTCCTCTCAAAGGAATTTAATGGTTTGGTCGCCGACAAGTTTGTCATCCAGCACATTCAGGTCCGATGGGAACACGCGGTTGCTCCTTTTTACGCGAACACCATCCACCCTCACGTACATTTGCTACACGCGGTTACATTTCTTCCTTTCTTCTGCTTTCCTGAATTTATCCGCGATGCGAATTCATTTCTTCGACTTTCAACGTACATGTATTTTTTTATCACACATCCATCGCAATATCCATATTTTTCTCTACGAATTCTCTACTCTACAAGAATTCTTCTTCTTCGTTCACTTTTTAAAATCCTAATTAGCATTGTGTATAGACTGGTGGAAGATAACATTTCTTGTTACATGTTACGCGTCTCGTATTCTCCATTTTTTAAGGATTTTCTGTCTTTCCGTTTTCTATTCAATTGTGCCTAATTAGCGGCATGCATCTGGAATATTCAGACTTGTTCGTAAGAAAAATTAATACCGACATTTTTAAAATATTATCTTATGTAGAAATTTTATATTAAAACACGAAGCAGCCATTCGTATAATATATATTTAGATATTTTTTAATTTAAGATAACTAGGACATATAACTTCTTTACCATCGAGTTATTTTGGTGGACGTTACTTAGCCTTTCCGAATTTAATGCATTTTCCATGTACAACCATTCGGTGGGTGTTCTCGTATCGGGAACGCCATTTTGGGTTCTCTGTCAATGAGAAGTACACCCTTTCGTCGGCCTTAAGAAGCCCTCGAGTTCCGTCGGGCCACTCGAAACTATTTTCGTATCGTGGTGAAAAGAAATCGATAAAGCTTCCGAAGGGCGACTCGATTGAATAGACAAGAAGGGTGCTTCTATGGCGAGCATGATTTTTTTTCTAAACTTCCGCCGACCATACTCGCGCTTCTATTCGATCTATCGTGTCACTGCATTACTTACTGTGTGTCTAATATACGTTTGCAATTCGATAATGACCTATCGAGTCGCAGTCAGACATCGTAGATCTTGAAAAAGGAAATTTCTAAAGTATTTCTGAAATAAAATTAATACAATTCTTTTTTATTATTAATAAAGCGCTGTGTAACTGGGTCATTTAGTTCAAGATATGATAAAAAAGAATTACATTAAATCTTACGGATATACTTTGCAATGGTCGCTTGATTTAACTTGGAAACCCGTGCGAAAACGAACACACGGTGTTTAAGCTCGATCCTTTTTAATTCGACACACGAGAGGCAAGGATCACCCTTCGCAAAACCATTTTAAAGGCATCATTCTTGTGCGGTGCGAGAGAACTTTTAGTAGACCAAACATTTCGTGTTTCGAGTTACTCACAGTGCATTCGTTTCACCGTCGAGTCTCTCGATATGCGGGCTCTTGGGCTACATATTGTTTTTAATACAAACATCTTGTATTTACAAAGCAAAGCTTTCCTAGTGAAATGATGACGAATGACGGAAGGAGCGAGAGGAATGACAGAAACGCTGAGCAAACTTTCGTGTAAAAGCTTGTGGCGCGACGGAAACAAACGTGATATTTTATTGTGAAGAGAAACGGTCTTATATATGTATATAGGTTGTCAATTGTACAATTATACTATACAACCTGTTTTAAATTATCACATGTGTCAACCATACTATACAACATGTTCATCACATATGTATATACCACTTGTCCATGTCTCTCCATATTTACTAAACATATTTACTGTTTACATATCATATCTCACTATTTGTTTAATCCTGAGTATACTTTCTTTCGCGGAGGATCGTCCGTCATTCCTTTCCCAAAGCGGCAATTCCCTCCCGCGGCGCCATTATTTTTCGCATAGCCGGTTCTTTCTCTTTCCCTTTTTTTTTTACAACTGGACCGGGAGAAAGAATCGCGCGAAGAGTGCGAGGCCGTGAGGGTCGATCGTACCGAAATACACGGTGGTAGTCGCCGGGGCGACGATTTACCGCGAAATCGGAGCATGTGTTCCTGGCACCAGAAGCCAATGCTGACAACCTCCAATAACTCAAGCAAGCCTTCGGTCCTCTCTCTCGCCTCTCTAAATCGCAAAGACTCGCGGTACACCGCATTGACAGATGTACACACGCCCCCTTGTGTCACCCGCTATATTAAATATGTGCTCGCTTTTGGCGCTCCGGTTAGTCGCGCTCTTTGATTCCCAGGAAATTAAGAGAGGAAAATGAGAGGGAATAATTCCAAACGGTGGCGAACGTCGACGAACCCATGATATAGTTGATATTTCAGAATATTTCGCAAACGTTTCTCACGAAGTTTTTTTCTATTATAAGTGACACCCTTTAATGAACGCCTCAAGCGCAGATTTAAATTTTCATTAAAATTATATTTTATTTTTTCAAGTATGTATATTTAATTTTCTCTGTAACATAGTCTAAACATTATCTAACGTAAAAATGGGAATCTTGCGATTTCTTGTCATTAACTGTGTGCGATATTGCACGGTAAGGCTCCCTTTAGACATTAAAATTTCAAGATAGAATTTTATTTATAATATTATATGTATTTTGTGATATATATATATTTTTTTGTTACGTATATTTTTTGTATTAAACATAAAATTATAAAAAAATTCCTGAATTCTGGCACGAATTATAAACAATTTAAAGTAGGCTTTAAACATTGCAATACACGACTTTCGACGTATGCGATAGAATGATTTTTTGCAACGAACATATTAGTGGTTAATTGCACTGAGGCACCAACCGATCAAGAAGGGTGCGATCAATTATCCAGCGGTATAACCTCCAACTAATCTGCCTAATCCCGCCGTGTGCAGAGAGAGCATCCAGCGAAGCGCGGCATAATCGCTCGTCGATCGCAATTACCGAGCTGTGGTTAATAAGGAGATCACCAAGAGAAGGGTGGTTTCCTGGAGCGGACGAGGGAACGGGGGTCGGTTTCGGGGGATATATGCGAGCTACGGAGGGGCAACGGAGGAAGGGAGTTATGCGCGGAGTTGGACCGGGCTAGACGCGGGCCGGCGAGCACATTCATTCGGCGCCGGTAATCGGCTTACGGATTGCCAATCATCGGTCAAAGAGCTGACGAAAGAGAGAGCGAGAGAGAGTGCGCGCGCAAGAGAAAAGAGAGAGAGAGAGAGACGCGAGTTTTTCCTGGTTTCGGCGTTTCTTTCTTGCGCTTCACTTCTCTTCGATCTTTCTTTTTTTCTCTTCCGCTTCAAAGTAAAACCTTCTTTCCGCGGTAAACTGCTCGAAGATGGTGGAGAAAGAGGGAAACGGAAGGTTTCTGTATTCGATCTCGATACAGCGAACTTTTGGAACATAATTACCTCAAAGTTTCATTGTCAAAATATTGAATATTAAGAATATAAAGAAGCTGCTTTTCCATAAAACTTTTATTTAAAAAAATAAATTTTATATTGAATAAAGAATATGCTCGTAAGAAAGGTAATCAACGTTGTACATGTATAAGTGCTTGCGGAAATGTATAAGCAGAAAATAGGCGATATCTCCGAGTTGTGGTTGACATTTCTCGAATATGATACTCGTTACCCGTCGTTATCGTATCTGCGATGAGAGGGCCTTTAATTAATTAACACCTAGCCGCGGAGTCTGGTTGCACTAATTAGTCGAAGCGCGTCGTAATTAGTGTTCGTCCGCTATTTCAGTGATCGATTTCGAGGGAATCAATTATAGAGCGTGTCGATCACTCATCAGCGCTCATTTGTATAGTTCGGTCTCTTTGTCTTCGTCATTCTTGGTAACGCTTGACGTCTTTCTCCCTCCATCGATTTATCCTCTCACAGAACTGTTTTTAGATAATAATTAGTTTTCGAATTTTAAAAATATATTTTTTTTTAACGAAAGGGAATTGTTGATTATGTAATTTTATGTTTAATTTAATGAAAAATTTTGGCCGGATTTGTCTTTTACATCTAAAAAATCCAAAAAGATACAAGTGCAAGTCGCGAGAGCAACGACTATCCTCTCGTTTTTTTTTCGGTTGGAGCTGGCTCAGCTTGACCTGCGTCGTCGAAGCGGCAATTTCCGGTCCGGCTGAAATAAAATTCGCCGTCGAAGGAAAAGCCGAAAAGGGCGGACGCACTGATAATTATTGTCGTCCAATTAAGGATCGCTTGGTAGCCGCGTCGGTGATGTTACTCGATTTTTACGAGAAATCAGCGATTTTCCGCCATTGCACTGGCCGTTCGCTTTCCTAGGTTTTTGTCGCTTGCTTCTCGCGCTTGTTTCCCAATTTTCTCTCTCGGTCTGCTCTATCGCCGTTTCTTTCTGTCGTTCCAGTTCTTTCTATCTCTGTCTTTGTTCTTTCTTCAACCGCTCGAGAGATTCCGAATCAAAACTCGTTATTCTGCTCACATAGATAGGTGTAGTAACAGAGTAAACACTTGTAGATTTGGCGCACGTTGCCAAAGAATGGCCAAATAATTGGTGAGTTTCGCGAATCGTGGCGGTTGCTCGACGGCATTTCTCGCTGAAACTGCGTCGCGTTTTTTTTTCATTATACAAGGTACACTCGATATTTCACTGTTCGATTATTTATTTCTAGTCAAATAATTTAACATGGTTTATGAAGTCGGATTAATAATTTGGTTGTCTACAATGGCCAATCTATCTGCGATATTCTACTTATCCCGCAGGGAAATTCGCTCATTTTTCCAGTCATTTTTACATTTGTTTTTGCAGAATGAGTGACAATCAGTAATTATGGCGTTGATTATATCCATTTGACGGACTCAGGACCCAAAAATTCCCATCGGGAGATTTCATTCGTTGGCCGAAACGTTTTGTACACCATGTACGTTTAACCCTGTCTGTCGTTCTCGTTACACGTGGTGCGATTGAATGTTGGCGTGATTGGCGCCTCGTACGACAAGCTGGACACGCGCGGAATTCCTGATTATTTTACAGTGGTACGCTGCCAACTCGGTTTATTATTTCAGAATTTGCGATATGCTCTTTGTGCGCCATTACGACTCATCCCGTCGACGATACCGATATCATCGACACATGTCCCGCACGAGTCTTCGGGCGAATAAAAATGAAAAATCGCACGAGCTGCGGGTAAATCGACGCTGCGCGCGCGACAGATAATGTAATTATGACAAAAATTATTTTCATGCGCGACAGCTCACGGGACGTGATTTAAATGCGCGCGTGTCCGAAATTCGCACGGTGATGAAGCGCGAATCCCGGACGTGTAAACAGCGTTGGGCCACTCTAAAATTCAAATGGCTGATCGATGGCGGTGAATTCTATTCGGTGCTCCCCGTCGCCCCCGTTTAGAGACCCCGAAATAGCGTTTCGAAAAATAGGATTCTCAATTTCGACCTCGATCCGATCTCCCGCTATTACGATGTGCGTCAATTTTCGCGATAGCGTCCCGTCGCCTATCAATAACCGAGAGAAATACTTTAAACTAAGTCTGAAACATCGCTCTCGAGGGGACGTATCTCGGATGGAGAGTTCTAAAGTAAGCGCGATAAAATCTGTTCAAGTCATTTTGCCGTGGTTTACGACTCGGCGAACATCTTTTTAAATCTCCTGATAGGGCGACGCGGTCCGTGTTAAAAGAATAAAATCGAAAGTAAGATACGTTTGTTGACCATGAAGTAGTGATATCCATTCACACCATCTTTAACTTCTGGGGGTAACCTATTTTATTAAACATGACAACCATGACAATTTAGATATTTCATGAATATGCGAGTTTCAAGGATTTTATGAAACATCTCAGAACATCGTAATTACATTACGAAACAAAACTACAGCAATAGTTTCCATCATTTGTCAATTTATCAAAAGTGCGATAGATATAAAATTTTATACACACGTAACATGATTATGTTCTACGAGTTTTGAAAGTTGTCTTAGATATACGGAAGAGGAAAGGGAGAATAAAAAAATGTTTTACATATGATCGAGTTAATAAACTGCAACCGCGCAAAGTCGATAAAGCTAGAAACGTTCGTGGCACTTTAGCCGTCATCGTCACGAGACAGTCGCGTTGTCGCGCTGTGCGGCAACTTTAGACAGGTCGACGGGAGCTTTTTTGTCCGCGGAACGCACGATTGTTCGCGCGAGGCGAGAACGGCAGCGACGTCGTAAAATAGGGTCGTGCGACATTTTGAGGGACAGTTTGGGATACTATCGTGAAACGTCGGTGAGGAGATCCTTTTGCATCATCATTCCTGCAGTTTTGTCAACATTAAATACACTTTTACATAAATAAATCTCTTTACTGAGATAAGTTCCATTATACACTGTTATCCGTATCTGACATATCCGTAACTGTAAAAATAGCAAGTCTCTCTCTCTCTCTCTCACACACACACACATTTTATATAATCACTGGTGACTTTTTGAATGTCTAAATGATATATTGTAAGCATGTTTCTTTTTTAATTATTTTATACGCAATTCGATATAAAAAATTGACACTTGCGGATCTCGTTCGTGTACTCTTCCAGTTTAACAAGGCGATACGTGCGATATCCTTTTGTTAGCAGGAATCAAGTCGCCCGGTTATCGTAGGTATATTCCGAACGTACGAAACGTCATGGTGCTGTCAAGGCGGCTGACACGTCGTGTGCCCTCCCCCGGGAGCTATTATTTAGCCAACATCGGTGCACACGGCGGTGAGAAACGACGGGGGTAGATAGACTCTCCTTGGGGGTGTGTTTCGGAGCCTGGTAGACGTCACACGCTAGTCGAGCTGGTAGACGTAGGGATGGGACGTCCTGGAGCGCGATTCTCGTAAATATATGCGCGGTGTGTGATTGACGCTTACACGAACGACAGAACCTCATCGCCCCTTGACTCCTACAACTCGCGGAGGTTTAAATAACCCGTCTCGCCCCGCAGGAGGGCATCGCGTCGTCGTTAAAAGCGCATTCTTACGCAGTTTAAAAAAAGTGCGTTCTAGATAAGAGAAAGTAAGTTAATCGACAATGTTGGTGTTGACTATTCTTTTCATTTGCATATTTATTTTAGTTTCCGACTTTTTGCGATAAAAAATAATCGTAATGATTATTTTTTAATATGCGGATGATCGCCGGGCAAGGAACAGCTCGAAAATTGAAACGGACTTTGCGATTATACAATGACCGTATATGACAATGTACACGCACACGGTGGGGCGTGAATCGGTGACAGGGGGTGTGTCCCTTCTTCTCGAGTTTAGGGTCGGGTAAGCCACGTGGTGACGTAAAGTATGTTCCATGCGAGAATGAGAGAGATCGAGGAGAAGAAGGAGAATAAATAGTTTGTGTGGAAAGAGCGAGAGAGAAAGAGAGAGAGAGAGACGGAGAAAGGGAATCTTTTTTTCTGTCTCTTTCTCTCCCTCCGTGTTAACTGGTGCTAAGTGAATCTGTGGCCACGCTTTGGGGTAGCGGCGTGTAGAGGGTTAGTATCGTTGCTGGAACGTCATTGAATTGCTCGTAGGACCACTTTTCCATACGATGATCCGCGCGACAACTGGTTATAATTTAATAATCACATGAATATATCGTAGCCACCGCCTTTTCATTTGCTAATATACTGGTGCGATACAGGGTATATTTGATAATTCGGTCAAGCAGTTTAAGCTTTGAATACGAGATGAGATTAAATCGTGTCGGTCCGGGGCGAGAGAGAAGTTTTTTACACCTTTGTAAAAAAAAAAGTTAAAACCGTTGAGTTCTCGATGAGAGAATGGAAGTAAAAATTTATCGTTTGCTTTTCGATCGAAATAAAAATTACAATTGCAAAAGATATTATTCCCGCGGGGAGGGCCCCGAAAGAGAGTTAATTCTGTTTGATTTTTCTCGAACGGTACATCATTCTCCAAACGTCCGATATCATATCGCGTTATCTGTCAGTCGCAGGGAGCAAATACGTCGCGCGAAACAAGTCTGTTAATTCGCGGCGACCCTCTTGCGATGGGTCTGGACTTAATCCACCCTTGCCGGCGCCGCCGATATCAGCGCCGGGCGATAAAATCTCGATACTCGCACACGCGGCGCGTACATGATAAATCGGATTAGCCTGTGCGTAGGGACGAGCCTAGCATATGCTACGAACTGAGCGTGGCATATTGCCGACCGAAAGAGAGAGAGAGAGAGAGAGAGAGAGAGAGAGAGAGAGAGAGAGAGAGGGGGAGACGAAGATAGAGAGACCAACGGGCGAGCGAACCACCCTCGCGAGGATCATCTTTTGGGGGGAAAGGGGATTGCGCGCGCGTTACGGTGTTCTAATGTTTCGGCTCTGTGGGATAGTTAGAACATCATCCCCGACTACAAGAGTGCACAATTTTCATGCGCGGAGGGATGGGAAAGCGCAACTATCGACCCTCGATGCGGGCGATCCCGGCGCGGGAATATTCATGACGTATCCGTGACGAAATTTTATTCTCCATCGATGGTTTGCGCGCGCGCGGGGATGTATATAGTGTAAATAATTTGATTATGTCGTGCGGCGTCGTTCAGCATGAGTGGCATAGCGAAACATTGCGAGACAAGCTATAGGGGATGATAATAGTAATCTACAGCCAGATAAATTCAGGGATAAATTTGTGACGTACTTTGTGAGTTGTTGTCTACGGATTTAACGAGTTACTATTATTTTTTAGTGATTAGTTTTTTGAGCTTTGATTGTCATTCATAAACTTATTAAAAAATAATTTAAATTAGATTTATTTGTATTAATACCATTGTCAAACGATGCTTGCTATATATATTAATTAGAACATGTTAATTAGAATTGTGTATCTTATAATATAAAGTTGATAACGGATATTATTTTCCTCCAAAGAAGAAATTAGTTATAGGGAAATCAAAATCTCTATGTTCATTGAATTGATATAACGCGTCTTTACTCAATGCTTTTTATTTGAGCAAATCCGGTGTCTATGCATTCGCGTTACGTAAATACTGCGGGTATATCGTATATATGTATATCGAGGAGGACAGTGAATCGCGGTAAATCTTTTCGGATGGTTCAGTCGATATGGAGGCACTCGTTAGTATATTAGAACCCTCTTGGTCGAAGGGAAGTAGCTCCAATCAGGGGCTACTAATAATTTTCCCCCTAACCGACCTATGTGCGCCGCGGCAATAATCATTTCCACCCCCCTGCGCCAGACCGTATACCGACTGCCACGCATCGCCGCCAGCATCACGAGCGACTGCTACCCACCTCCCTCTGCAGCCCCTCCGCAAGGACTAATCGCTCGACCCGCTAATGATTTATAAGCGGCGCACGTGTGTTCGTACGTACGTGCGTGTGCGCGCTGTCGATGTGTAAACTAGAGAATCCTGTTGCGGACTCCCGCCGCGTTTACGCCGTGAGATTGGAATGGGCTCTTTCTGCACGACGGGTACTTGGAATACGAGTACTCGAGCACCCCCGAACTGATGGCGACACCGGCTTCCGGTTAAATATAGCGTGATTCTGTGTGAGAACTCCCTGCAGTCTCCTCCCACCAGGACTGGTTAAAAACAATGCGCGCTACCCTCTGGTTCCTTTTCTTTCTTTCGCCTTCCTGTTTTGTCGATGATTTCTCAGGTACTCGTTTTGTTAAAAAAGTGAATACAATTCTAGCAAATCTAGGTGAAAATACAGAATTCGTATAAACAGCTAGCTAAATACACAATACAGCATTAATAAAATATTTTGAATGCAATTCAACTTTTAAAATATTTATGTATATTAAAATATAATTTACTGATATTTTGACTGAAATACAGTTAGCTTTAGATTGATTAAACAATTTTTAAACAAAAATGGAACAACGGTTTCTTCCGATTTTTATTTTGTGAGTTACCTAAATCAATCGACAGCGTCGCAACGAGAGGTCAAATCGAAAAGTAGATATGGTCTATTCCTAGTCAGACGTACCACGGTCACGTCCCAGGCTCGTAAATCTCCCTAATTCGCTCGTTGAGAGTCCAGAGGCGTCACGGATGCCGTTCGTCCTGAATGGTCACGCGTTTAATGAAGCCATATAGATCGTCATTGTGTGTGTTGGCGAATTTTACGAACGTGTCGCAGACGAACGCAAAGACATGATTCAAGAAGCCATGAGGCAACATGGAAGAAAGTAGTGTTGAGTTGATTTAAGATTTACGGTAAGAAACATCTGTTTTATGATCGAGAACCTGAAACGAATTCTTGCCACTAAAGATATATCTTAATGTATTAATGTTATAGCCGTTTTATTTTATTATACGAGTTACACGTGAAAATTGTGACAATCGCGTTGAGAAAGTACCTTGAACATTCTCATATTTTAATTTAGGATTTTAGAATTTTGTTAGAAAATTTTCTTCAAAATGGGGTACCTCATAACATTCGCGAACATGCTCTTGGCAGACTGTACTGTTCTCCCCCGCTCTCTCTCCGCTGTTTCTGATTCCCCGGCATGGCGGACAGGTAACCGCATAAAAATTTCGCATTCAACGAGGGCGGATAGCTTCTCATATTACGCCGGGCACCATAACGGAATTGCTTTATTAGACATCCTCCCTCTTGTAATCCCTCCCTCCCACCTCCCCCTCTCCTCTCTCATCTGGCATGGTTCGCTCGTTCACGTCTGGCTGCTGCTAACGAGACAGCTCGTGAGTAGCGGAGAAGCAACCGGGCGACCAACGTATTCACCCTAAGCCTACCTTCAACGACCAAACGAGACTACCTAAACGCGTCCACCGGACCTACTAAATCAAGATGTACATTGGTCACGGTGTACATGGCGGTCGGTTCTGTTAACTGTGCTTATGAAACATTGATTTCACGCGGCCGGGACGTGACCGGCTGCGCTCTCACGACGTCGTATATGGGGTGCTCCGTTAAATCCAATTTCGCGTCTTCGCGAATTTTACATATGTCGCAAGTAGCCACTGTTTAAGAACGAATATGCATAAGTCGGTCTATTGTGAAAGTTATTGTGAAGAATGTATGCCAGATTTTAAGGAATAACTGATTGAGTAAAATTGAAAAAAAAATTCGGGAAATATAATTTAATATAAGGGAGTTTTTAAAATAGAAGACACATATATAAATAACATAAGATATTATATAAATGTTTAACGATTTTATTTGTCATTTAAAGTAAGCAAACGTTAAGCTTTTATGGACTTTAAAACTGTAATATTTTTCAGTACCAAACACCCAGTAGATCATTATATTTTAGAGTGGCAGCCCCCGTTTGTGCTTATAAGAGGGCAGTCTATTTCAATACTTGCCAAACCAGTTGGCCGGCTCGAGTACCGGATCATCGCGTATGACGCGACTGGTTCTCAGTACCTTAAAATCCTGCGAAACAATTGACCAATTTTCTCTGAATTGCGTTTAACTTCAACGTTTCTCGTTTTATAAATATCCCTAAAAAAGGGAGAAAAGAGCGTTTTTGTTTCGTAAGATTTCGTGCGTATGAATCTTTTTTCTCGTTAAACATCCACGAGAGACACGTTACATTCCGGCTAGAATTTCCGGGTCATCGATACGTTGGGTGGACGTTACAAGGTTATAGAGGGTAGCTTGCAGGACACGCAAGAGCGGTGGGTTATCACGCGTGCCACGGATCATTACCCTGACGGGGCTGCAGAACCTCCGGGACACCGCGTCGTCCTGGCTGCAGCTAAGATTAATCGCTTCGGCTATGTTGCGACGATATCGGCGCAACGTAGCCTGATGATAACTAGCGACACGTTTCTGAGAGATAAGACGTCGTGACACCGTGTCCACGCTCGTTTTCAGATATTTCAGCCGGTAATGATTTACGGTCAGTGAGCTAATTAATCGTTATAGTTATCTGTAAAATCGAATACAATCGATTTCCGGTTGAGTCTGTCGACCCGCATGTCGATTTGCGTATTAATTTCACGGCATCATATTTATTTATATTCTGATTTAAATTTAGATTTTGACAGCTTTTTTTTAGAATAATCCACGGAGTAATGTACTTGCCGTACTAAAAACTCGTAACAAATTTTTTTACGTCTGATTAAAGTCTTGAATTGTTTTTCGGTTTTCCTAACTTACCTCCTGGCCGCGGGGTAGCCACCCGGCGGTAACGGAACGTCGGTGCGTGGGGGGCACGACTCACACAATGAATGGTATTCGCCCCAGGGCCGTACCGATATACACGTTCACCAACAATGTAGCCAGGCACCGGCTCTATCCACGCTATGCTAATATCAAGGACCCGTGTGCGCACACAATGCCGGCTCGTGTAATATTTGGCGACGTCAATAACCCAAAATAAATACCCTTTTGTATCGTACTTCGGGTGCTCCCGGCGCTGCCGCTGCTCCACCTGAAACCTCGCGCTCCCGTTTCGTGGCTGGATGCGTGTCGCTCACGTCTTCGAGCTCGTCAAGATCCTCGAACGGGTATTAGTGTCTTTGGTATAGACTGAGAAATGCGGAGAGACACGTATCACTAAATATTATTAATGTTTTTAGACATTAAGAATATATAGAAAGATTTTTCGCGTCGTGATATTTAGAATTAAAAATTTTAACAACGTCTTTTTCGAAAGAATCAACCATTTCACGTGAAAGCGAAGGAAGAAAGGATTGCGTCTGATCTAATGGAAGGCCATCACCGTCGTCGCTGTCGCCGTCGAGTTTCTCGCGAAACAAAGATTACCGCAGCGATCTCTCGCCTACGAGACGAAATCCGCAATAAAGAACACCTGGTCCCGCGGGTGGCGGATCCTTCGTGCGAGGGTCGACCTTTCCTGGTAGACGCGTGTCCACGCATCGTCACACCTGCTTACGCAAAGCCTCGTCCGCGTACGCTGCTTCCAGGTCTTCGTGGCGCGTCGCTCTTCGCTTCTCTCTTCTCAGATACGTTTCTTCGTGTCCGTCGTCGCGAGTCGTCTCGTCGCCGTGTACCTCGTCACGGACCGAATCTTTCCGAATGCTCCGCAAAGGGAAACCATAAAAATGTGAGGGCACGCTGAGAACATGACTTAACGCATTGCACGGACACATTAGATATATGTCACGAACAGACTGCAGAAATTTGGTTTTTTGTATTTCTTCGTCTATCTGTTCCTTTTTTGTGCTTTAATTACTTAGCGTTAGATCTTTATTTTCGAGATAATTTAGACATTGCAAAAGGCAAACTAGAATATAAAATTTATTAGCATATGATTTCGTTTTTCGTAGAAAATGTTAAAATAAAAGAATAGGTTTCTTGGGTTAGTGTAAAAATGTGACGTCATAGTGTTATCGAAAAATAATAATTATTATCTTTATCGTATAGTTCTTGCATTTTCGCATGTTTTCAAAGTGAAGTAAGTTGCCTCGATGTGCAAACCGATATACATTAAGGTGGATGCCTCCGAATATGGAAGTACTTTAGTCTAAGTTCCGCTTTCCTAATTGATCTTAATCGTCCTTCTAATTGAACGTCGAATTTCTAAGCGCTAAGAGGATCTCGTTTTCTACAAGGAACTGCGTGATCTCGAGTACTAAGATCCTACCTTCGTCAGTGAGTCCCCGTCGATTTCTGGTTAAATCCGCCGCGCACGAGCTCTGTCCTACGGACCAACGAACCAGAGCGGACTTATCGGGATCGGGATGAAGAATATTGGCTCGCGGCGGGGGTGATTCGTACTGCCCTTCTATCGGCTACCGGGCCCCCCGAATTTCGGTCCCACGCACCTGGGTACCCCGGCAAGAGCCGCGACGGGGAACTTTTGTCATGGTAATACCCTGCCGCTACCCTTTCACCCCACCTCGTCCCGCGCCACCGAGGTCACCTCTCAAGCCCCTCCAACCCTCCCTTACCCTCCCCCGATCTATTCCCGTTGTGCTGAACGACCAGGTGTTCGGTCCTTATGCCTGGAGGAGTTCCTCGAGACCCTCCTGTCATCCGATCAGGGAGGGAGGGATTTCTCCTGACCCACGACTTCGACGGCGAGATGGGAACCTCGACAAAGAGGGAGGACCAGCGGAAGAGTTGGCTCGCGCCTATATAGATGGGCATATTACCCTCGAGAGCTTGCTCATATGCTTACGCGTGTTAGTAGCATATGCTCGGCGTACTTTATTAATTATTTGAGTGCTCAATTCAAAAATATGAAATCCGTATGTTGTTTTTATTTAAATATAGTACAGATTAAATATGCCGTTGCCAAGAAATGATTTAAATAGATATTTAATATACATAGATATACAGTAAAATATTAGATATATACGTGTAGCGGCATATTAAAAACATGTCTTTATGGTCACAGTCTTTTTTTTTTATCCGTTAGCATAAAACACTGCCAAGACAGCCATTCTGCTTAGGCCCTTATTGTAAATAGCGTGTCTAACAATGCACGATATAGAAGTTGTATTTCTCTATACTTCAAATGGTAAAAAATATATTCAAAGTCCGTTATCTCCGTTTCGACGTTATCTCCGTTTCGTCGATGTGGAGCATTGTACCAATAGCAAGATATTGGAACGTCTTGTTATCTCTTGGAAAGTAGAAAGAAAAATGTGTAAGGTATTCTGACATGAAGTGATGTCGGCATATCGGGATCATAGGTTGATATCGACATTACGCACAACGTATCGACGACGCGTTATCTCGTCTCGGAGAAACGCGCAACCTGTTGAAGAGTCGTACGAGGAAGACTCGTACATACGTGGAATCTCGACGACGAGCAAGGACGTGCGTGACAAGCGCGCGCCGTGTCGCGAAAAGCGTTCTGTAACGGTAGTTCCTCGTGCGTCGATCTGTCGATACCTTTTCAACTTTTCGATTGGTAAGCATCGTCACGCTGCCAACACCTCTTCCGCTATCTGACTGCGTCGTCTCTGCCATGTCAAGGCGCCCCAATATCGGCACGATCGCCTGTCGTCATCGTCTTTGCATCGCAAACGTGCCATTTTCGTCGCTGCACAGAGCTGTAGCCGCGTATAAATAATTTGTGCATGGATTGGCTATTAGATTTTATGAGATTTTTACAAGCGAGAAATTTAGTATGATTTTTTTTAGAAGAGTAGTTTTTTTTTTAGAGAAAAAAAGAGACTTTGTAGGTGTACCATACGAAGTCTCTTCTTCTCTAAAAAAGATAAGATAACTTTCTAGTCAAAGAAAATATACTTTGTTCTCTTTCTGCTTTCTCTTGAAACTACATAAACTTCTGAATTGACCCTTTTTAAAGGCTGCAATTTGTCCGCCGTTTGAATTGCGACAGTTTGATTAAATTAAGGCGGACAACCCTTTTGGCAACCCTTCGACGTTTTACATTTACCCCTACGATTCTTCTATTTCCGCCTTTATTTGAATTCTTATCGTACAATCCAGAGCGTGATCTTCGCTTGTTACAATTATTCACTCTTTTCCCCAGAAGAAATCAGAGTTAACACAGGGTAATGGGATGAAAATTCGGGGAGGTAGCGATCTCCTTCATCGTCTACGTCCAATTTGTTGGAATAATAGCTTTTATTAGACGAAAATTGGAGGAACGCGGTGGATAGCGAAATGCCAAAGCGATTTTGCTATTCTTAATATTATTATTTCGAGGGGAACTACCTTGGGAACACAAGTTATTATAACGAATTAGGTTCTTTTTTAAATCTTTATTTTGTGTTATAATATTATATATACTTGTGTACAGTATATGTGCAATTCTAACGACATCAATGTGCCATATTTCCCTGTATTTGGTTGCCGGTTGCAGCCGGCTTGGCCATCTATGACGCGGAACATCGATCTTCGCATTTATACACCCGGTAGCATCTAGGGAACGGGCAGTCTTTAGGTGGAGTTAGCTGTAGGGCAGAGAGAAGGCAGGCGTCGCGGTAGCAGAGTTAGCTCCTACTGGCTCCTAATTGGGAGACCGGCAACTAACTCTCTTAATTACCGCCTCTACTTCCTCGCCTCTCCTCCGTCGGCCTCCGCTTCTCGTGGCACCTCCTCGTTCTCGTCCGTCTGTCTCCACCTCCTCCGACCTGCCGCCTTCCGTCCTTTCTGCCCTCCTTCCACCCTTTCTTCGTTCGTTCTCGCGTTCCCTCTTTCGTTTCGTTTCTCGCCCTCTTTTCAGATTCAGGCCTGAAAGCTCTGAGAAAAGTTCCGTCGACTTAATTACACGGAATAATCCTCGGGGGTGCGAAGCCTGCCTTGCCTGCCTGCCTGCCTGCCTGAGCCCGAGTCTATACTTGCGCATTAAGAAATTTTCTGAAGCATCGCGAAAGCTTCTTTTTTCGGATCGACTAATTCCGCCGCCTTCCTTATACGTCGTCGCGTCCTATTTGTGACACTTGTGACATTACGTAAGAATAAAAGAATTGTCGATCCTTTCGCTTAGTCACGCAGATTATCTGCGACTCGCTATTATTTTTTCCAAAAGATAGACGCGTAACGATAGAAACGTGGGAACGAAGTATATTTTTTTAAAGAAGTACGACGAAGTTTCTTGCATGCATCTGGGTCACACGAGACGTGTGAATTCCCTGTCACCAGAAGTCGTGAAGCTCTCGTTATCCGTCATTGTTGTAGAAAACGGAATGATGTGCGACGAACGAACGGGAGCGTTGGTGTTGATCCCTGTGTATCTCCAGGTGCCGCCGACATCTTCATCGGCGTTTCTAACAGCGGGAAGCCGACTGATTTTGCTTTGATTCCGGCTCGCCCATAGAATCTAGATTCCTACTGTTAGAAAAACACGCAAGGAACGCGCGGTAATATTTCTGTTCTGTGTTTGGAATAGAGACTCGCATTATATATTGTTTGTAGAAGTTTAGGAATCGCCGTATATTGCTTTCTCTTGGTTGAAAATGTCAGCAATTTGTGGCATGCATATTGTTCTGAGTGAAGAGGCGACGTATAGGTCGAAGTAAAAATGAAGTACGTCTAGACGCAGAGATATTTTTACAGAGATATTATGACAGAGATATTTTTATGTATTACATATACATGTATGTAATACGTATGAGATATGTATTACATACATGTATTCGAAAGTGTTTTTAAATATCTAAAAGTGAAGACTGTTTTTATTTAGTACTCTCTTGAGTTTGGTAAATAGCAGAGAAGTTTTCTTCTATCTTCTTTAGTGTATCTTTTATCATATATCTTCTCTCGTTCTCTCTCGCTCTTTTTCTCTTCCTCCGACCTCCGCGGGGTCGACAATAGGCTGCAGTAGTTCTCATTTGATTAATAACCCGTCCACAATGAGCACTCCCAGTGGCTCTCAGTTGATTAACGATCTCCGGAGAACGTCAATGCCGATAGCCGTTCCGCGATCTATAACGAATGGCCGACAACCTCGTGATCTAGTCCGCTGGAAATCCGACGCGTCGAAATCGATACTACGCAAGAATTCGCATTCTTCCACTTTGCCTTCGAGACGATTTATAATCTTTCAGTTTAAAATTATATGTAATATATACGCAAGCACGTGCACGATATTTCAATCTTTTTACAGAGATTATATTGCGCAGATACACGCAGAAAATTTTTCTCGTAAATACAAGTATACACGAACAAAGTAAATACCATACTAATCTTGCACGGCTAGGATATATTCATAATATGCAAAAGATTTCAAGAAAGTATAGGAAAATTTAGAGAGCAAAAAATAAAACTATACGCAGAAGTAAATATTTCCATCAAGTATGGGACTTTCGAGAGCGCGTTTTAACTACGTTAATTTAAAGACGAATGATTCAATTTTATTTTGTCCGATTGTGTCTTATCCCGAATATCGCTGATGAACAAAAAACGAGACGTCTGTTGCAGTCATGTCAAAAAACATAAGTTCAATAAGTTGCCGTTATAGGCTGTGGCGGTCAGCTGTCCGCCACGTGCGAACTTAAGAACGCTATAGGGACCCTGCCGAGCTGCCCTAGATATAAAGGTCGATGTTGAATCTTAATCACGCGAGAATGTACCGGCGATACGCCGCGTAGCGGGCGCGAGGCGAATCCTCTCGCCGCGCGAGCCCACGTTGCCGCTCGCGCCGCGCGCCTTCCGTCGTCCACGATCGCGGTTACTATCGCATTTCTATAAAGAACATAAACTATTGCCAGATACGCAACGAATATTTCTATACAGTTCACAATAGGTACCATTCTAGATTATATTTTTCCTATACTGTCTTAAAAAACAACGCTCAATCCAAGACATGTGAAGTTGGCAATTCAAGCTACAACGTCGAATATACACATACTAGTATGGGACTTTTTTTACTGTTCTCATATTTTCTTGTTAGTATGGCAAATTTATTTACCTTTAGGTTACAAGATGTATCTGATCAAACTATTACATTTCTATTGTCATATATTAATTTCCGGTTGAATACGCGTATATCTTACCGGAACCTAGCAAATCTAGTAAATTTTATTATGAGTATTCTACATTATTCGAGAAAAATTTTCTGCGTGTAAAATTGAGAATGTAATAACTGTAGTAAATGAAAACGAGAATAATTGTTAAAAATAGAATTGTTCTTTAGTAAGTAATTTGTATAAGATTGATTGTGTTCAGTTTCTGATAGTGATTCGGATATCTCACGAATGATCAGGTCGGACATGACAGTACAATCTTGCAGGAGTCGCGTTAGCTTTTATACGTCTATTATTAGGGGCGTCAGCAGTAAGATCATCTCTCTGGGCCGTAAACGTGTTAGCGAAGAATGCCACTTTCGTTTAAGCGGGCTACATAACAAAACCGTGGCAGATGGATAGCAATGGTGCGTGTGCCGGGGCTCGGATTTTAGGCAAACGAGGCAGTTACAGGCGTTTGCATAATTTAATATGCTGCAAACGAGTTCTTGCTACCTGTGTTTATGCAGCAATAAAATCTGAAAGGATCAGGTGCTTTGTCCTGGACCGCGCAGCGTTTTGTGCTTGACGTCGTTGACCCTGTCTTCTTCGCCATTACCAGCCGCGGGCGAAGCGCGCGCAACAAAGAGATCAGCTGTCAGATAAACAGCCAAGAGAAAATTTGTGTTGCCAATAAAGGCGGCGACGCGCATGCCTCGTTCCTTGCGAGCGGCCGACTAAGAACGGGCGAGAGAAAGAGAGGAGAGAGACGTGGAAAGGCGGACGTAGGCAGAGAGAGAGAATTGGACAGGAGAGATAATCCGTGCGAAAACGCGATATCGTCTTGGGAAGTTGTGGTATCTTTAATTGAAAGTGAATCACGCGCGTAACACTGTTTCATATGCTTCTCGCGTGATTTTTCCGTGAGGCATACGTTCGGTTAAAATGCACCCCGCTCGGCGATGTACAATTACGGATATTTAAGAAAAATATTTGTCAATCTTTTCCGCGCGGCAGTAATCCTGGTACTTTTGACACGTCGAATATTGCCTTGTACAGAGAGACGAATCTCGTCCCTCTTTCTCCCCGATCTAAAATGGCGGAGCGTATCTTATGTCGTGGGAACCTTTTTGCCAACTGGAGCACGACTGGGCCTGCGGAGGGCTCGTCGGAATCCGAGCAGGTAGCCCTCGCACGCGCAGGGTCGTCTTAGGCTTGTGAGAAAAATCGTTTGGCTTGTTGGTAGATTTGCGATGGCGTCTCGCCCATTCTCGGATTTGCTCCGAGAATACGAACCGCGTTGCCTCTCGATATTCCATCGTACTCCTCGATAATACGCATCGAAAAATATCGTATGACGTAGAAATAAGATTTCGCGGCTGGATAACTTTTTAAATATCCTAGTTTTGGTGCAGTTTTTATTTTATCTTTTTACTTGTATTATTTCTTTTATACCATAAATGTGTCTTAGATTTTTGTAGTATAATAATAATAATGAGAGAAAACAGTTATTTTTGAAGAATAAGAAAAAATTTATTTAGTCAATAAAAATTTTTTCGACGGCATTTTTCATAAATGAAAGAGTTGCAGCTTTGTAGCAGTCTCTAGATGGGACATATTCTATAGAGGCAGTGCGCGGAATGAGCAAAATGAGAAAATATATTTTTGTAAGTCGCTGTGCTTGTGTAAGTCGGATGCACATCTCTCGGGACGAAAGAAACAAGCAGTTAACACCGAGTCTCATTAATGCCACGGTAGAAAAAAAAAGAACAATAAGAATCGAGGTGTCGGAGGGGTTTAGTCGGCGAACAACGTGATAATCCCCCGATAGGTATAACGCGGCTGCTGAATTTCCGAGGGAATATTGTTGGCAATTCTGCGCGAGCTAGACAATAAATTGGTTTTGCGCGTCGAGACAATCGTTACGACAATTAGCAGCGCCGTCACTAATTTCGACTAATTAACGCGAGGAGAAAAGTCCCGAAACACTGGCATCGCGCGAGTATCGATGCACCGCTGGTGACATTGCTCGTTAAAATGTCGACGCGGATGACTGAATCCATTTAATGGCTTCTAATTAATGGATGCATCGTTTATTTGGAAGGACTTTGGTTCCAACGGAACGCGGATTTGGCTTTGCAATTTTTTCCTTAAATGTATAATTATTTCTTTATTGTATGTGTTAAGTACGAACGTTATACATCGCGTAAATAGCGAGAAAATTAATCACAACGTAGGAGTTGGAGGGAAATGCCTTAATTGATATCCGGAGATAATAGAACGATAGAATGACGCGTTGAAATATTTGGTGGAAATTGAATATCGGCGACGAGAAATTATGCAATACACGGGGATGACCGGAGGAATCGGTTTTGCGTACACAATCATGTTAATAAATACCACAGAGGCCGTCCCAACGCTAATTAATGCAGATACGCACGTGATTATGTAGAATTTGCGTTATGTGACGCGCTGATGGTATAATACTAATGCGGCTCGTTTCTATATTTTGGTAGGGTAATAAAAGAAAACTGCTAATATTACGGTAATGGACTCGTTTGCAATTGACCACGCTATGTTTTGTGGTGTTTTTGTTTGATAATTGAATTGCACAGCAGGAAATCGTATTGTAAATTACCCTTGCCCGATTTTGTAAAATGATATTTGCAGTGAAAACCTCACATCTTAGAAACTGCTGTTAAAACTTATAATTGGTTGTTAAAAGCCTTAATCACGCACACACATATGTTTACGTATATTCCTCTATTTGAAGGTTTCATGAAATTCTTATCTTCGGTGAAATTATTCTATAGATTTAATAGGGGTATTCAAATAAGTTAGAGTTTAACGGTTTGACAGGTTATGTCGGGTTAAAGTTAGGTAAAAAGTTAATTTTTACACTTTTAACCCAAAGATTAATGTGATAGGTTAATGAGTCACTTATGTATTTTGCATAACCTTAAAGAGTAGCGCGCCCAAAGTTAATTAATTAACTTTTTACTCGACTTTAACCCGACATAACCTGTCAAACCGTTAAACTTTAACTTATTTGAATACCCCTAATAAGAGAATCTTATCCGCGAACATTGAGAATAAGTGAGCGACAATCGGTCTGGCATAGGTATATACATGTTAGCTGGAGGTCGGATATCAGTAGCGACGTCGAAAATTTCCGGTATGGGGAAGGACGAGGACGGCGAAATAACAGGCAAAAGTAGAAGAAGAGACGAGGAAAGAAATAGACGAAATGCAAATGTACCGCGCGAGGGTGGCGGCATCGGTTGCGGCGGGGGCGGGCGGCATAGGGGGAGGATGCTTAAATTTCCGATATTTTAACCGCGCGGCTTACTCGTGCAACAAGTCCTTTCTCCTCGGTTGCCTCTGAAAGCGCGCGCCTAAGTAATTTCGGTTACGCCATCATCCGGTTCGCGGCTTCCGCGCGCGCGCGCGCGCCATGGCAGTCAGTTCTCCGGTTTCTCTGATACGGTCCTCCCTTTTTTTTTAATCTTCAACTGCACACATATACGTTCTACGTTCATCTATTCGTCCTGAATTTCTTTCCACTCCCTCAATTATTTACATTATGTCCTCAGGCATCCTTCTCGTTCCTTCGGAAACAGTGTCTACTTGAGTCCGGTTTCTCTGATATGGTTCTTTTCTTTTTTTTTATTTTTAACTCCGCATATACATATGCTCGTCTATTCGTCCTGACATTCTCCCTCGAGCTTATCTACACTACGTTCGCAGGCATGCTTTGCATGCTTATTTTAGAAACAGTATCACTTGAGACATCCATTTTATAAGAGCTAGGAATTACTATACTGATTTAAAAAATTAACAAATTTATTATGTAATTCTATTTATATGTTATGTATTTGTGTATTGAAGTGTTATTTATCATATACTAATCACGTATATTTTCTGGCAATATTGCTCATTTTTCTATTAAACATTTCTCTAGGTAATATCTTTTGTGTGGAAAATCTAAAATGTTAAAAATATCTTTATATAATGACACTGTATATAATTATTTAAACGGGACTTATTATTAGCAGATTATGGTCAAGTAACATCACGTTTACTTGTTAATATCTCGCACATCAAAATTTATCGATGTTTTATGCTTCGATTAGCTTGCTCATTATTAAATTAAATTTTGATGCATAAATGTGACCGTATTTTGTGTACACGCAGAATCTCGAGATCGAGCATGATGATCTTGTAATTTGCTGTAATCATGAGGTTCGCGTTGGAGAACGGTTTCCGACGAGGAGGCCGTGCGGTTGCGAGGCGTGAACTTCTCGACGATGCATTCTACCGAGTGGGAATACCGTGGACTTCGTTTTTTTTTCCTCTGTCGACCGCCTCCTTTCTTCCCCGCTGAACCCCTCGCGCCGTAAACTCGTGCACTTCGTCGGATGGATTCGTTGCGGCTGCATTAGCGAAATAACTTGCCGCGCCGCGACGCGCCGGACACGTATTCACTTCGCGGTTCTCTCGAACGATCTTTTCTTCGTCCGGACGTGACTGGTCCTGCAAGTTTCGACACGCGCCTTCCTCACGGACAAATGTAGAGTAGGAGACGTTTTACTCTTTGATGCCTAGCTTTTGACATATGCGAGACAGCTCTAATATCCGAATGCAATTAGAATTCTACAAAGGTATAATATTAAATTAAATCAACAAAAACCATTATTAAATATCAAAATAATTAAATTAGGAAAGTCAAGAAAAATAAAATAAAATATATTTTGCCGAAAACTTGAACAGTTCTTCGTTTGTTTCATTGCCGTAAAAGGTCTTGCTATTTCTTTAGAAGCAAAATTATAATTTTGAAGAAAAAAATAAATAAATTTTGTATTAAAGTTTTATTTTAATTTGGAGTTAAGTAAATGTCTCTTTTTTCTCTACTCCTTTCTACATGCAAACTTGATAAGTTTCGGTACGTTTGATGTGATACAAAGCTATTATAGATTTTACTTTCGCAATATATATTCTCCAGGAATATATCCATGTAAGGCCGTGGTATTTGCATATAGCAAAGCCTTTGGCAATGGCCCTCTTCTCGATCACGATCCCGGGAAGTTTCAAGTAGTTTGGCAGAACGCGCAACGTGGTGTAGGGAGACATGGCCTCTCGACCGATCGCAATTATCCTTAAACATCGCGCCGCAACTGCATCTGTTCCCTTTTACGAACCCTCACGGTCGCGCTTGTGAGCGTATGTATGCGGAATCGGAGAATTGCGAGGAAGAAAGAGAGAAAGAGAGGGAGAGCGAGCGACGTGGTTGCTGAGAACTTTGCCGAGAATTCGTGAAACTTGAGCTTTCGACGATTAATCCAAGTGTGCAAGTTGGTAATCGAGGGTGGATATACGAAGAATGGTGTAAAAGCGCACTTGCTCGTACTCGTTCGCAAAGTATTCGATAAGGAAATAACGGAGGGAAATATGTTACATCTAGTAATATTTTATTTCATTATATAAAATTTCAAGTAATAGGATAAAACCGACTTATTAATGAAATCTTTGATATTTTTCTTATAAATTACATAAATTAAAATAATTGTAATCGAGTTAGAACCTCACAACGGTGTAGATTTTCCCTGCTATAGAATGCCGAGGATTAAACTACTTTTACTAAAAATAATCAAAGCCCTGTATTCTGATTACGTCTCAAATTTGCCCAAAATTATAATTTGCAATTTTTAAAATAACAGGGGATTATACCTTTATGATCCATAATTGATATCTTTACGGCGTGGACTTACCGTGGCAACGGCGATCGATCTCGGGGTATCTTTGAGACGGGCAGGTACCGTTGGTAAAGTGATCGGATATGCTGGCCAAAATCTGCAACAGCGATAGCAAACGTTTGCCGTTGCCAATCAAGCTCACATAATGCCGCCTCGTCTACCGTACGGTCAAACAGCCTATGGGGATTTCATGGTACGCCGTAGCGCGCATACCAATCCGCGTGCGCGTGTTTTAAGTGTACGTACGCGATACAAGTACATACAAAGCGATGTGAAGCCGCGGCTGTAGGCTCACGCGCGTCCATCGCCGGTGCCGATACACACGGTGCACACGTGTGTACGTAGGTCCAATATTTTGCCAGGGCCAGGCCACGTTTGGCATACGCTCGATATACCGCGGCGCAGATTGGATTTGAAGTTTATAGGGCGGAAATTCTTCGGGGACCGGCCTACCCCCGAGGGACGAGGCTGCGCAAACTTTGCGCGCGGGGCGACCAGCGAAAATGACCGCGTGGAAACGAAATTAGGTGCCGTCAATTGTAGCCGTTTGTTTTAAAAGCGTTGTAAGTTTCAAAGGATTCTGCTTCAATACGTGATATTGTTTCGCTTTTAATCTGCTCAATAAAGTTGAATGAGCTTAAAACTTAACAAATTCTTACTATATAATATGAATTAATTATATAGTATTCTGATATTAATTTAAAGAATTTCGTAACTATTAAAAAATTAGATATTTATATTTAAATGTTTTTAACGCATATGATAATCTTTTTAGAATATTGAGAGACTTTCAATTTTTGCACTCAGCTCTTGTGCTACTTTTATACCGGTTTCAATTTCGCAACGCCCTGGCTTGATATTTTCGTGTAACAGTTTGATCGACATACTTTAATCAAACGTCGTAATCCCCGCATGATTTCGTTACGTTCACGAGCGACTCAGCTCGAGCAAGCGGGTCTTTTTAGTAGCGCGACGACATTAGAGGCCGCTAATATTTCACCCAATTATTCGACGCTTAGGCCAGGAATCTCGTCTTCGGCACGTCAAGGACCCTGGGCCGGGCGGTCGTAAGAAAAAGCAGTGAAGAAACACAACGAGACAAGAAGGGGGGAGAAAGAAAAGAAAAGAGAGAAAAAAGGAGAACCGCGATGACGACGAGAACCACCGCCAACACCTCTCGGCGAGAGGCGGGGGCGACGAATTAGAGATGCAGAGCCACGTTCGCGGTCATCGGGGATATTAAGCCGAATCCCTTAGCTTGATGGATGAAACGGGAGTTACGTTAGTATCCAGTATCCGGCGGTGTCCGTGCCCATGCATCATCAATAACTCTCCTGACTCTTTCACCTTGGCCTCTCTTCTCTCGCCTCCTCTCATCTCGTCTCACCTTGCTTCGCCTCCGCCTTGCCTCATTTCGCCTAGCCTCGCGCGCATGTTCCTCTCTCGCGGCGCGGCGGAGAGAGGAGTCGTGACTTCGTTTTTCAATGTAACACTCGACGAATCATTGAACGCAGTCTACAATCCTGCTGAAGCTCGAGGCGAAACTTCTTTGGAAATGTCATTTTAGACAGTGTCTCGTTTTTCCAAAAATTTGTGCATACAAATCTATCTTTGCCCAATATTATTTATTCTCCGTTCTTTCATCGAAAGTGACATGAATTGCCAGCGGTATCGACTTATCCGAATAGGGTTTCTCCCTGCGCTCTCGTAAATCACAAGTGCAGCGAGCGAAATTAACGAAGCTGAGAACGCGCGAAACCGGTCGGAAAATCGACGAAAACAAAACAATCGCGCCGCGCGCGGAGTAGCGCGAGGAGACGCGAATGAACGGCCTCGTTCCCGGGTGTTCTCCCGAATGATTTCGAGAACGGGCGTATGCACATGGCACAGCGGTATAATTACGGATCGTATGTATCAGACACGCAATCAAGAATGAATTATCGCGGAACCACGCCTCCTGCCAGCGCTTAACCGGGCACAACAATGCCGGCGCATCACGAGCAGCGACCCGGCTGTCGATGATGTGTGCTAATAGTCCCCTGTGGCTTTCGCTCACAGTATCCAGGTCCCGTGACACGCTTTTTCTTTCTCGCGGATTTGCGTCTCTTAACGTTACCGAGGATCCACGCGAATCTCATCGTCGCTGACGAAAATTAACGCCAACACGAAAATCACAGGTCGCGCACATTCAATGGAAACTTCGCGTGGGGTGGTTCGCTCTTTGTGGAAGTTTTAAGGTACTTAACAACAATGATAACAATAATAATTATTATAATCATATTGTTATTAGTTCTCCTACATACTTAATGATAACGATATTACGTTCGTTACATTATTAAATTTGCACCGTCGCGACATAATATGCTTTTATTTAGTATTAGGCTGTTTTAATATCCATAATTTAATTTATTAACGTATCATGATTTAATAAAGCCACTTCATAATGTACTAAATGCCTTGAATTTTACATGTCGAGTGCGCGCTGCGATTTTGACGTAACGCATGGCCGAACAAATGCTTGTACATGAAATATAATCTCATTTAACGCACGGTTGTCACAATATAGGACGATGAGCTTGTTCTATCTTAACATATATAACGTATATGCAGGTAGTATGCATGACGTTGCACACTTTTCCCGGAGAAATATTTTAAATAAATGAACGAGAGATTCTAGCTCTCTATCAGATTCTAGATACAATTTTTTTTACTATAAACATGCCGTAAATGAGAAAGAGAAAATTTTAATACAAGATATTGGTATTAGAATAGAATCGCATTCATAATTCTACATAATTAAGAATATTTTAGGAGTGCAAAAAAACACAGAAACGCATTAATGTAAATTTATTAAGAAAACGATCCATTATTTTTTCTGAAATTTTTAAATCATGAGCGATAGTGCAATAACTGCAAATTTTCACGTAATCCGGAATAGATTCGAATTTATCTTCGCACATTCTCCGAATCGTTCACCTGCCGACGTCGTGGGGTATTTCTACAATAGTTCGAAAGGAATGATATGGATTTCGTGGTAGCCAAAGAGCTCGAATAATCAATTTCGTTCCTCTTTCGCTACACCCCACCACCCACTCTTGTCGCAGCTTTTTTTCCCCATCATCTGGAA
>NW_020215656.1:161518-306145 GCF_003070985.1 Temnothorax curvispinosus | reverse complement strand
GTACAATTGTAGAATGTAATTTTCCGATATTCTAGGGAGATATTTTTGGAGGATATATCTAGATTTTTCTCATCAATAATTTGCGAAGTTGTCCAATCGGTTGTAGGGACATCGGACAGCTCATGTATCACGTCGGGACAAGAAAAATCGTCGAAGGTCGACGACGTTCTGTGGGCGTGGAGGGAAGTAAATCGCTGGCAAGGTGGCAAGGAACGGGGTGCGTCGGAACTGGCGGCATTGTGGTCGGAGATAGAGATGGCTATCGGGTCGCGCCGCGCGGTAATTGCCAGGAACTACGGGGGGAAATTAAAGCTGCCCCGGTCTTCCGGCGGCCCATTGTCGGGACTCGCGACACTGTTCCCGGTACCGTTCTATTTATCAGAAACGACCGCCGAATGGAGGGTTTCGGCTGATAGGCTCCGTGTCACTGTGTCACCGGAATCGAAATGCCGTCGGTATTTCTCTGCTTTTTGCAAGCCTCTTTGATTTTGTCTTTCGCGATTTTACACAAATAATACGCACGCATTGTGAAATTTCGTTCATGGGTGTGCGATTGGATGATAAGATTCGTAGTATGCGATTAAAGATTACCGGAAGGAATTTGGATTGATAATTTTGATTTTTTTTACAATTTGCGCTGATAATGTGACGCTTTGTATCTTGCTGACATTGCGATTATACGTGAACGATAATAGATATCTTTTGACTTATTTTGCTACAGATTATCAAATAAGATTATTTTTATCATAAACTTTTTATCTGAATTGGAAGTGACAAAACAGCGAGTGTGTATGTGTGTGTGATTTGTCGTATGATGGGGGATTACATTGACACAGAAGTTGCAAGAAAACGATCATACATATTATCAGATTTATTAAAATATCTTAACAAACTAATCTACTCGTACAAATATAATAATAATAATAGTTTTAGTGAAGCAATTTGCTCTTCGTACTTGTCACTATTTTCAGCTTAGGATCTTCCGAAATCGATGGTCATCCATGCACAAATGTCTCCATGATTTTTACATTTGGGGGTATTTGTACATGTTTCGAGCGAAGGGGAGCCAGCGAGGGAGGATCGCATTTCTATCCTTATCGGAGAAAAATCTCCGTGGAAAGGACAATGGGCCTTTTTTTATATTTTCATCTGTAAGATAACTCGCAACACACTTGTGACACCATCTATTTTTGAAAATTAGCCTCGAATAGTTTGCCAAGTTTTTTGTTGCTTTTATTTGTTCCTCGGTAGCAGGCAACCAGCTTCGTTTGGTGGTAGACATGTATTTGTTCTGGGGCTAAAGTGTAGACCACCACTGCAGTCTGTGGAGTACCAATCAGGAGTATAACATGTATAATACTTTCCGCAGTCACATTCGTGAGCTCTTCTAGCGCCGTTTATGCAGGATGGAGGTGTTGGTGGAGTTGATTGCGTTGTAGGTGGCGGCTGTGTAGGCCCTGGACCACCACATCCTCTTCCACCATCCCTGTTCGGAACGCATTCCTGACATGTGCGGCTGAAGCACCCGGAGTAACAAGTACGCAAGTGCCCTACACCATTTATGCAGTCATAGTACTGATAGCAATTGTTGGTTCCGGGTCCGCTTATTTTAGACCCGCTCGGTAATGTTCCATTTCGGTATGTTTGGGGACAACTGGCGCAACCGGCTTGCCATGGCCAATCGCAGACTTGCAGGAGTCTATTGTAGTGGAGTCTCGATATTGGATCTCCTTCGGTCATTAAGGGGCATCTTTGCAAGACAGGTTGACCCACAGAGCACTTATAATACAGCGTGCAATCGGTTTCGTGTGGAAGGTTGGTCGTGGTGTTATGTTCATTTCGCTCTGGGTATGGACATATTCTGGGAATGTTCGCGTAGGTGTCTTCCTTCGGATCAGATGGCGCAGGTTCGATGTCCGCGGCGTTCACGGCCCAAGATGCCAGGGAGGCGATGGCGATTACGTATATTCCTATGCCGAACAAAAATCACATCATTAAAATGTTAATCGCGATACGATCGAATCGTGATTTAGCCGGCTTTTATTACAACCGACTAGATGTCAATTATTTGTATAAATTTGGATTGCTAAAAATTTCTAGCACACAGCGTATAAATATCGTTTTACTTTAATCGACGGTTCTATTATAGAAGTTTTTCAACACTCACCCTTCATCGCCTATCCTTTATTCAACCCGAACTTAAGAAACGTATCGCTCGTCCTATTAACACCTCTTCGATTCGTTTAAATATGTGACTGGCCGAATTTAGGCGGTTCGGCTTTTATAAATATGCATCACGTTATCGCGAGGTACAAGGACAGATTGTATCTATCGAAGATATACTTTCCTCGCCGACAGAAGATTATTGGCCACATTTCGCAGAAAAATTGTTACACCAAAGTACGTTTGCTTTAGGTCACGAATAATGAACAATCTTTATGCAATTATAGCATCGATTGTGAATCGATAGTTTACAAACTATGACGTAAAAAATTGAAATTAAGAACTAAACTTTATATCATACTGTTCTTATCGTTTAATTTGATTTCAATCAAGCATGACTTATATTTATTATTGATAAAAGATATATAATAAGTTAATAAGACATCAAAACCTTGAGTGTGATTTTCAGTTAGATAGCAATCGGAACTCGTAAAACGTTTTATCGTTAAACCTTTCTAAGTTAACACTAGAATCGTTGACCGTTGGACATCTAAAAGTCACTAAAAAAATCGAAATTGTACAACATTGAAATATTCTTATCTATTCAACAGAAATTTTATATTTAAGGAAGATAATGTGCAAAGATGTGTATAAATCATTTTTCCAATTAAAATTATGCATTTGAGTTCGACTTCGGAAATTGAGTAAAAATGTTCTATCATGAAAGAAATGAGTTTTTTTATGACATAACATTTTGAGTTAATTCGATTACATTGCGATTTGCGCATAGATAAATTTTCGAATTTGATATAACTTTTGATTATCGATTAAGATGTTGAAGTTTTGCGCAAAAACATCTCATTTGATCTTGATTTTTATTAAGATATGCAATTGGCATTTATGTTGCATTTGATATTAAAGAAAATAAAGAAATAAATTTTTAAAAATAGTGCAAATAAGTCGCATTGTGCCAAGTGAATTAAATTAGTTGATCATTACTTTCGCGCTCTTTTCTATGTAATGATTATTTTTTATATCGAAATTGTGCATTATACAATTAATTTACGTGCATATATGCAATCTTGAAATAAATTAATGATAATGGTATGGATGAATTAACAACATTTGGAGTTAATTACACCAGACTGTAAAAATAAAAATGTATGACTATAAAAGTGCTCTCTCTCTTCCTCCCTTTCTCTCTCCCCTTCTCTCGTAGGAATGTCAAACGTACAAATGATTTTATCATAATACTCGAAGAAAGTATTATGTGTGATCTTAGTCATGAAATAATGAGTAAGAGCTCTTCCTTCACTTAACTTATCATTGAAGTTGACGCTGACGTAGGTATCATTTATATCATATGATCTGTATTCACCTTGGTGTAAGGTCCAGTTCTCGTCTGATAAAACTTACATCGTCTAAATATGACGATGATGGTCGTGTATATTTCTAGCCATTATAACAATCGATAAAACTCCGAAAGGACATTAGTATTTCTTATCTAGAGATTTTTTTCAGATACTGACATATCTCTTGCATGTTCTGTGACGAAATGCATGTGACGAAATATAAGACATCACGTGTAAAAAATGTGCCCTTGCAATTTATCAGATTGATGGCGAGCAAAGATCGATCGAAATTATGCTTGTACCGTTAACATGACAAATACGAAAAATATCTGTTGAAATATGTACCTTAGATTAGAAAAATTAAGATTGTGAAGTCTTTTGTCGTACGCATCATTTATATATTTTCGTTATTCCATACATACTGAATACTTGTTTATTGAAAAAATTAGAGAGAATTTTTGCACTTTCTCTCTCTCTCTCTCTCTCTCTCTCTCCATAACATTTTGTTACTGCCATGTATACATATATGTTGCTTTGCCATGTGGCATAACTAACAAATGACGCGCGCGTCCGAGCTATCCACATGTATAGATATAGGATATAGGATCGTCCAGAGGTAGGCGGATATGTACGGGTGAAGTACATTAATCAAACGGTATGATACGCGTCCTTAACCCTTCCTTGCCCTTCCATCCCTTTCGTTATTCTGTTGCAAGTTCGCGTTACAGTCGAAACGAACTCATGGCTAGGGTTGCCGCTTCATGGAATCATCTATCTATCTTTCGCTTGTTCTTTGCTTCTGAAAACCTGTGAATTTTGTATTTTTATTAAGATCTATCTTAAATCGACAGTGCAGTTCAAAGTTTTTTTAACCAATGAATCAGTGACTTAAATTATGTAAGAGAAAGCAAACGATCTTATTGTACTAAATTAAAAAAAGAAGCTAAATGGTACCAGGAAACAAAACGTTCAAGTTAACGACTAGAATAAATGGCTTGTTTAAAATTCTTCGATAGTATCAGGGACTTAATTTCTCAGCACCTCGCATTATGCTGAAAAATAAAGCGATCGATTCGCAACGGTTTGCCAGTACGGTAGCTAGATAACGCGCATGCCGCGCAGCATCAGCATCGAAGATGCGGGATGTGTGCGTATACCTCGTCTCAATTCATTATTCCACCTTCATGAATATATCGCGCTATCGTCTTCCGCGCTCGCGCGTAGCTCTGTTTTCAATTTTCTCGTCGTGAACCATCCTACGAGCGTGACGATACATATACGTGCATTCGTAGAGATTCGTACATATGTACGTATATGTGTATATGTATATATGTATGTATGTATATAGGTATACATATATTTATACATATATATATGTATATATATATGTACACACCCACACGAGCGACACTAAAGCACATGAGCTCGCGAATGCGTATACATAGGTACACGTCGACGAAGAGCGTGGCCGGAGGGAAGCAGGTCGCGCGCGTATGCGCTTCTACATACGTTAGGCATGTATATATACATATACATATATCCAGATGTATATACAGACGCAAACGCGAACGAGAGAGGAACATATATACTAGGCCGCCTGGCTATGTACGTGCTCGTATATAGCGGAGAGCACAGGCAGGCTGGTTGCGGATAATTCAGGCAATCAGCGTAATGTTGCGGCGGTGAGGACCCTCCAGCCCTCACTACGTATATAATACGGTACCTACCCGCCCCGGACCAACCGGCGGCGGGCTTCCAGATACGTAACTGCGGACGCCTGAGTCGCGGCCCCATCGGCCGGCTATCCTGCCTTCTGTGTACGCGAGACTACGCGAGAGTTAGGTAATAGCCTACGCGCGTGCCTATGGAATTCTACCGGGTGATTCGGTGCACCGCGCAGCGGTACCGCGACCGGATTCCAAGACTCAACTTCCGGGATTTGCATACCATCCTGATAGAACGGCGGTTCTTCCCAATCGGTCCGATTACGCGCGAAAGCCGCAAGTTCCGTTTAGGATTTCGAAATCATTCCGATAACTCGCGAAATAAGATTGCGCTATCGCACGATGAAGTGCTATAAAGATATTCGATATGATTATTGAATTGTTCGTTGATCAGACGAGGAAACTGCAGTCGTACATACATACATGTGCGAGTCGTGTTTGTATATGTATATATCGACACGATCGCAACGCTTATGTAGTCGGCGTAACGACACACGTATCGCGTCGAGGAGATTGTTTCGAATCGCCTAGATGGTGGACTGGTAAGAGGGTAGTCCCCGAGTGACAATGCATCGAGTACTCTCGAAATGTCCCGGTGCGGCTCGCGTCTTGCCCTTCTGTCCACCTTTTACCTCTTTCACCATCTCGATTCACTGATTGATAATTTGCCATTTTGATCCCAGATATTTATTGTCGGCATGTATATGCCGTCACATTATCAATTATATTATCGATTGTTAATTTTATAATATGTTTAGTACAGAAATCAAATACAGATTAAGACGAATCGTGCGATCGAACAGTTTAAGGTAAAATATTTAAAAATATTTAATCAAACAAATGATTAAATTATTCGATCAATTCTCAACGACTGAATATTCGGATAACAATTCAGATATAAAGAAAAGTCTAAAAGAAAATAATATTTATTGTAAAGAGAAGTAATCAGTTTTTGGTTTTCTTCTCACAATATGTCTAGTTTTATTTTATTATTCTAAAGGCCATTGCACGTAACAAAGTTTTAGTCATAATCGTAAGGCCGTAAGAAAATAGACCAATCACAGTCGATTATTCTCCTTGAACTCGAATAATAATCGAGTGTGATTAGTCTATTTTCTTACGGCCTTACGATTATAACTAAAACTTTGTTACGTGCAATGACCTTAACTGAATTCAGATTAGGATGTTTTTAATTTACAGACTCGAAAGATTCGAACAATTTGAGATTCAAGCAAGAAGTCCGAATTATTCGAATTATTTAATTATCAAAAAATTGGGAAAAATAGTAAAATGAGCATTAATTTAATATGACTCAGAGATAAAAAATACAGAAACTAAAATCCGTATTATGTCGATTGTATCAGATTCACTCGTTCGAAGTTCATAAAGATTACGAAAGTTATCTTGCTGAATATCTTGTTGAATTGAGTTCTGATAAGATTAGTTCGATACTCTAATAATTCGCTATTTTGAGATAATGTAGATGATTCCATCACAGAATAATAGTTTAAATGAAGGTTTTAAAAAGGTTAACATTTTTGTATTAACATGTTATATTAACTTAAATATTCCATAAAATGTACATAATATATTATTGTTAATATAATATTATAACAAAATATATATTATAATAAAATATTAATCAGTTATATCTTCTGGTGCATAAGAAATGTATATTGTGTTACTTCATTAAATCAGTCAAACGTTGAATATCATTTGTTCGATGTTATTATCTATGCGAATTTTGTTACAAAATTAGCGATATTTTATTTGCCGGTCGATAACCACCAATCAATTGAACGTTGAGCATTCCTCGCGTATCTCATCGCTGTGGTTTGCCGATCCCACTTCCTTAAAGTACGATAAAATCCCTCGTCTCATACTCTTCGCTCCCCTGTCACAGAACAGGAGGCTCTAGCATTTCATCTTTTCAGTAGACTTTCCGCGAAATCGGATAGGCTAGACTTACGTGAAGAACGTTATGCGAATTACGGTGTCTCAAGTGTCGCCCATGACGTTGCCGTAAAAGTATTGAAAGACACTGATGTTTCTAATAATAGATTAAGGTGTAATTATAATTGTCAAGCGTTATATGCAAATTAAGAAAGAACATTTTGGAGAATATGCATACCACCACAATCAATATCGTACATGTTATCTTAGATTTCGATTACTTAACAGTTGTGAATAACGGAGTTGAAAGTCAAGATGAATGACGCTCGTTTCGAAGTATGGCACGTCGATAATTTTTGACTTATAAACTTGAGGAATTTTGCGGAGCAAAATAGTCAACAGATAGTAGAATTGTAATCTTCCTTTAATGTCAAGTGGGCTTTTATCTTAACGAATATTTTTTGATATGAAATAAAGAGATATTTAGCGATAAGAATCGAAAGAGATTATGACAACGATAAACGTATTATAATAATTCCCGAAGATAATAAGAGGAGAGGTTTAAAAAATATTTCAATTTCATTACTGTACTCTTCCATCAGTTAAACTGGCGTCACTTAGGAGCTAAGAGTTTCGAATAATGAATCACCACATTTTCGCTGAAGAAGAAATCTGCGGCTTGACGATAAAGTCTTGAACACCCGTGTACCTCTGGAAATCAAAGAAAGATTTAAGCATTCGTGGCGCTTAATTTTTCCTTCTGCCAAGACTTTATCACGGTCGGAAATCTTCCACTTTCTCTCTTTCTCTCTTTCTTTCTTTTTTTCTTGCTAATTTTCTCGAGCGGAATCGGGAGGAACAAGCGATCTGCGCGCTGATAGTCAGAATCCCGCGAGGAAAAGTTTCGTGTCTCCGTTCTTCGTGGTTCTTCTTCCTGAGTATTCGGCGGAAGTAGCAGGTTTCGCGCTCCTTTCCTCTCTCTCGTCTTTTCTCATCCACGGTTGACGATTTCTTTCGGGGTGCCCGACCGGGCGAAGGACCGTTTTCAAAGGACCCAAAATTACTTTCTGGATAAGCTGGATTAGGGTTTGCTCTCGCACCGCGTCCCAGATTAGACCGACGACGTACTCACGACCCGTCTCCTACGGGATCTGTTTTCCGCAGCGTGGTGTATTTGTCCAGCAGGAATAGTTCGGACGAGAACATTTTCTACAATTGTAACTGGTAATTATTCCAAAATTTATTCGCGAAAATTAGTCGCGTTGAGATAATAACTGACTCTTGGCATCTTTCGTTCTTTATTTTTCATGATTTTATATAGTTTTATATACGAGTCAATAATTATTCGCACTTAATTTATTAGAACAACAGTAAACAACGTATAATTACATTACTTTTCAACATAATCCCGGTGCTTTTTAATCCGGCACTTGTTCCAGCGTTTCATATGCTTGCATGTACCCTCGGAAATAAATGTTTTTGATTTGTCCCTTAACTATGTATACACATGTTGGTTCTCGCACATGTTGGTCTGTGATAAATTGATGACTTCTTAAGGCATCTTTAAATGGCCCAAACAGATGGAGTGAAATCTCTATTATATGCGTTTGAACGCATATAATGGACAGCAGTATGTGGGCGTGCATTGTCTGCAGCAACAACTAACATGTGCATGAAACGGTGAGCACACATGGCTGAGGCAAAAACCAAAAATATTTTTTTTTAGGATACATGCAAGCTGTGTAAATATATATATATATGTATATATGCACACGTATTTTAATTTGCTATTTGTCTTAAGAGCGCGTCATTTGGTTACGCGCGTCCGCGTCTCGTTTTCGTTCGCCCTATGTCTCTCGTGGCTTTTCTCTTTTCCCGACCTCGGGACGCTTCCGTTCAGCGAATCTGGCACGCGGAGTCGCGAGATCCGAAGTCGCATTGGTAAGCAGAGCGTAGGGCGAACTTTAAGAGGGTTGCTTTTGTCGAGACGTTCGCTACCCTTTAAACCGCCTCCTATCCTCATCCTCCCTCGGTCGCTCCATCCTGCCTCTTCGTGTCCCTCGCCGTATCTCGTCCCGCCCTCGCGCGGGACTTTCCTCTCTCTCCGTCCTACTCTTTCCTTTGCACCCTTGGGAAACCGGCTTTCACCCTCCCCTCGCTCTTCCCTCCCTCGCTCACCGATGGGTGAGTTCTCGCCGCCGCGCCGTCTTCTCCTCCGCGCTTCACGACGAAACCCGATGGCGAAACCTAGGCGACCAGATTAGAAGGGGCTGAAACCCGCGCGCCGACGGCGGGACTTTCGTGATTTCCACTCGGGATTCGTATCTCGCGCGCGTACAACGTACCCTCTCGACCACTGCTACTTCGCGGAAACAATGGCGGAGGTGAAGGCGGAAAGTGTACCTACAGAGCGATGGAAGACTGATCGAACTCGAAATGGCCGGCTACGACGGAGAGAGTCAGCCGGTCGAGGACAGGCGTTTACCCTTAAAGCGTAGCAACGTAAAACTCACGCTCGACGAGTTTCAATGTATATAATACAATTGAACGAAAAAGGAAAGGAATAGGAAAAGGAAACACGTTGGTCCGCACGAGACACGTTGGTTTTTAATGAAATGTGTGTCGAGCGTGTGCGAAAATTGCGGGATCCGTTTAAATTCAATGTAACGACGAAGCTGGAAAATATATAACAAGTTTGCGGAATTCGCCCCTCTCTCTCTCTCTTTCCTCCTTCTCATCCTCCTCCTCTTTTTCTTTTTCTCTTTCGAACGCTACGTTTTTATAGCATAACGAGTTTTATGTTAAAGTTATGCGATAAAAAATGCAGCACGGATTTGTTTGTCGGTAATTTTTTTCTCGACTCTCCGGTTTCGGAATTCTCGGGATAATTTTACGCGAAAACCTGTCAAACTAGCGTTCAAAATGTTTTCTCTTTCTCTCTTACTTTTCCATCTTTTCTTTATTAATAGATGTTATTTTCTTTGTTGAAGTCGGAAAAACTATGGCAAATTAATGAGTATTTATTTAACAGCGAAACATGTCGTTAGTCATGTTAATGTAAATCTGACTACGTCTTTAGAATGATCACTGCGAGGTCGTATTGTTGCAGAAAATAATTAACGGCAATTAAGCGAAATGCATCCGCGAATATTAGTACTATCGAAACTCTCAACGACAAGCTCGTGGCTGACAATGTGAGTGCTCGGCGCTTTTAACGAAATGGCACAATGGAGAGGGTTGCCGCGGTCACCACGTTTTTTGACAATATTTTGCGTAATTGAGCAGCGGCAATAAATTTCGGTTGAATTATGCCCGCGCGAGGAAAATAACTGAAAACTGTCCAACTGTTCCCATCCATTATTTACATCGTTTAGCAAATTTTACTGCTCCCCGGGTGGTGTTGGCCGCGCCATGCCAGATATTTTCTCTCTGCGCGTAGTTGTATCCGTGTTGTGCGCGCGTGTCTGTGTACGGCGTGTATAATTGTGTGGTGTGCGTGCGCGAAAATACAGTCGGCCATTTATTCGCGCGTACAGCGACCAGGAGGACGAGAGGCACGAACGAATGAATTTACGATTTCATCGAATTCCCTCGTTAATCGCCGGTATACGAGTTTCCGGGACTTCACGGCCGACCGAATTCTCGCTAACACCCCGGCGAGGTTCAACGAGACACCCGGTAGAACTGTCCGCATCTCCTTTTCTTCGCAATCTGCGCCGATTTTACGATCGGAGCTCATTTCCCTAAAACCGCGATCCTACACACATCGCGAATATTCAGTGCGAGTGCGATTATGCGCGAGTTCGGCCGATGCCGAATATAGGCCTCCTAGCTAGATTATACTCGTACTCGGTTACTCGTACTCGTGCTCGTCTTTGCTCGTACTTTGTATTCAGCCGGTCCCACATACATCGCGAGTACTCTCGGCATTCGTAAGTAGTGTATGACTAACTAATTAGGCCGATTTTGATAACTCGCCCTTTTTCCGTTGTCGGTGAAACCTGTCGTCAGTCAAAGAGAAATTTGAAGAGATAAATGAGATATGGAATCCGTTGAAAATAACGAAAAGCAAGATATATCGAAAGACAACGAAATTCGAGTTTTGAATAACATAGATCAATCAGTAGTACTTGGCAACGAATGAATGACGTAAATTAAAACATGGAATCGTTATGTAACGAAGAATGGTTAATGAAAATATTTTTTGGATGTGTCTGACATCCGGATGACGTGACATTTAGTGTCACGTATGACGAAGATTTATTAGCAACCGATTACGGAGAATCAATGATGTACTAAATTGCACGGAACGAATCTGATAAGTGATCGTAACGGGAAAAAAACCCACAAACTGCCTAATGATATTCAGCATATTTTTCTGCCCTGATTTTTGTTCGCGTCCTATCTGTAAGAAGATTCGCCGACAGATAGTCCCGACAGACCCTTTCGGAACTTTCTAAAAGTCTAACTCTCGTTACGCCCGAAGTTTTCCCTATCTTTTTCATGTATAAGAACCGCTTCCCGTGAGAATATTCATGAACTCTTGCGGTTTCTATTGCATTGTCCCGGAAACAAATCTCCGCGCGAAACAATATTCATTGTTAGGCTGCGCAAAGTAACACGCGCGTGCTAGTGTCGTATTAATATCGGCACGGCACTCGCGACGTGAACAACGGTGTGATTTTTCACGGGGTGGAAACACCTCGTGGGTTAATAAAGTGACTCGATCGGTGTTGCAATGAACAGAGTCGGCGTGGTGGCTTGTATCTCGCATAGTTATGGGATAGGTATTTATCAAACAATGGCCAGATATCCCTCGAACTAGCTACGGGTCGAGCCGTTAGCCAACATGTGTACTGCAATCAGATTTCGTCGATTGTGCCATAGTTAAATTGGATAGTTTCGATCGGTAATTTAAGTTGCCAAATCGACACTCTGAACTTAAAACGTTTAGTTTATTCCGATATCTTTTTCATTGACTACGTGACGTATCCTAAAGTAATTTTGTTATTTAATTGGTTGATTTTTTAAGCATGCTAATTGGCTTGCGAGTATTAATTATTTTTCTTCTTGGTATTTTAAAATAAATCAGATTTCGCGTTTACTGGCGAATCACGATTATTTATAGCTTGAATAGCATTTTGTATTCGAAATATAATGACTGTTACAGTTTAATTTCTTTTCCTGTATAAAGCAGACTTTATACACGTGGAACGTGTATCGATCCTGCCGGAAATTATACGCTTTATCGCCATATTACTTACCACGTTGGTTTGTTTAGCGCTTTCTTGTGCATAAAGTAGGCCGTACCGTATCGCGGACACGTGGATTACATTAACATATCGATTTAGCGAGTGACCTTGCATCCGGATACCGTGCTGTCTCAGCGATATCCGGTAGCTTACGTCTCGACGATCACCATAGCAGTCCGCCATTTCACTGTGCCGACGTCACGTTGTTGCGGTCCTATCAGTCTGTGTCATCAGCAGGCAAATATATGATATGAAATACGTCGGAGTAATAAGTAACACACTCCGTCGACGTTTGTCTGTCATCTTGAAAGGAGGTACTTTCACTTCAGCGAACAATTTAGAAAATTATTTCTACTGTTGTTTGTTTGTACCTACTGTTGATTGCTGTTCCTACTTACACATTTGAAACTTCGCTTTAAATGCGTAATAATGAGATTTGTATACACCTTGACGTTTATACCAATATATTACAACTTTTTCAAATCTATAATCTAAATACATTGTTTAAATCATAATCTAGTACAATTTAAATTCTACTCATCTAAATTCTTGCTACAAAATGTTCTCGTAGTTTCTTCACGGTTTACAGTAATTAGGAATTAGGAATTAGGGAGTAATTATGTTATCGGAAACTTTAACCGTACGTGATAAAACGTTTAATGAAAATGACAGTCTAAATAATTTATTAATTTTCTGGTATCATAATTATTTGCCGGGAGCTTTTTAAATTAGCGACGTGAATATACATATACGCGACGCGCGATCATTCGATCGGCCGGTTCCGACATCGGCAATGTGGCCCTCGCGGTCATCCGCCATTGCATTGTACTGAAATGGCTGCATAGCGTTATCAGCCGACGTAATCAAGCAGGCAGGTACATATACATATTGAAGGTGGTGATGTGCGTGTGTGTATATGCGTGCGTGCGTGCGTGCGTGCCTGCGTGCCTACTGCGTGCGGTGCGGATCTGTGCGTGTCGAGATAGAAACGAGGAAGCTGTAGGAAGAAGCGAGTGGGAGGACGAGCGGCAATGTAGATGGGCGAGAGGAATAAGGAGAGAGGTAGAGGAGGAGAGCTAGAGAAACAGAGAAAGAGGGAGAGAGAGAGGAGTAGCCTTCCGATTGGTCCACGCTAGGACCCCAACCTCCGGCACGCACGTAACATAGCCAGATCGATACGCACTGCCCAAGTCACCGTCCCTCTCTCTCTCTCTCTCTCTCTCTCTCTCTCTCTCTCTCTCTTTCTCTCTCTCCCTCTTTCCCTCTCTCCCTCTTTCCCTCTCTCTGTTCTGTTCTCTCTCGTTTCTATCCCTCTTTCTTTCATTTTCCTTGTTCCTCTTCCTCTCGGGTTCTTCTCCGTCTCCATTCTACGCATTCTCTTTACCAGCTTCCTCCACCATATCTCTCCTTCTAACCCATTTCTTCTTCTATCTTGCTGTGCTCCAGCCATGGTTTCCTCTCTGTCTCGCTATGGTCCGTACTCTATATTCATTCCTCTCTCGCAACCTCGTTCATTTCAGCTACGCTCACGAATAACTATCAACAACATACTCCGACGATAACTGTCTTCTGTCATTCGAATTCTTTCTGGTACCTCTTAAAATTCCAAGCGATCGATAATGTTCACGACACTGTGACATATTTCCTGTATTTCGAGTATCCATTTATGATTTCACACATTGTTTCAACGTATAATTTGAGTTGAAACTATAATTCGAACGTTATTTTATGAGTTTTTCACGAACATCACATTCTGAACATTTTTAAGTTTTTTTCTTTCTCTCTGATCCGTGGTTTCATCCCCGTCTCACCAATGTCGATTTTATCCCTCGAGTTCTTCGAGGCGATTTACAGATCCAGCGTGAACGCCTCAAAGAACCCCGTCCTGTCGAAAGTGAAGTTACGGCCGTCTTCGTGTGTAATCCGACAAAACGTCTAGTCCGCAGAGTATCCGCGACTTCTCACGGGGATTTGTGGGTCTCTTCTCGCGGTCATTTTTCAACGATCGCGCGCAAGGCAACCGGGCGCACTCGTCGTGAGTCGTAATCCAATTAAAGAAAAGCCCGGCGCGGCGATTGTGTCGCCTAATCGACGAACAAGGCGCCGCGTTATTACCCGCCCCTTCGCCGCGGGGCACAATGCTTCCTGGCGGATCGGCGAACAATAGACGAGCGGCGAATGGATACGTACGCAGCGCATACCAGTAATGAGGGAGCCCGATCAACGGTAATACCGGGTGTCCGCGCGCAAAAGCGCGGTGACTTCTTGTTTCCGCGACAACAATCTTCCCGCATTCCCGGCCGTGTCGCTCATTCTGCCCACTATTTCCCCTCGTTTTTCCTTTATTGTCTTGTTCATGGATTCGACATTGTTAGTCCACTAGACTTATGTAATGATACATGATAACTGGATCGTTAGATGCGTTCGTCAGCGATTAATCTCTTTCCCCCCTCGCTTTCTCTTTCTATCTCTGCCTCCTTCCCGGTCCGACCTTCGGCAGTCAACCGACCGCAGGACCGCGAACCGTGTGAGAATCTCCTTGTCGGCCGTGTACAGTGCTCCAATAAAGCGCTATCACGTCCGATTTTGACAGTGAAAGGGAAGGGAACAACGCGCGATCTTTCGTTCGTGAGAATCGGCGGCCTTGACTTCTGATCCTCGGGAAATTGGAGATTGTACGGGTCCGTAGGGTGCACTGACGGCGTGCAACAGGCATCGGTAATGGTAGGACCCCGTCGTGTTTACGGGGACGTCGACGAATTCGATGGGAGATACGATTAGCTGCTGTTCAGTTTCCGATAATCCGACACAAGTCATTCTCTTGATACTCGAGAAATACGGGTAATAGTTGAGGGAAATGTTTTCTGACTTTGTTGCAGCTGTTGTCTTATAATGTTAAATGTCAATCTAAAATATTGTTTTAAAATATAAGAGCAGTATTGATATATAATGAGAGAGTTCGGCAAAATTATTTGACTTGATATTTTTCTTCGTATCACGCGTTTAGTTTTTACTTCAGGATCAACGAGAACTTTTGGTGAAATTTTTTATCTTGCTTAATATTTAATACACATTTTTTTCTTAGGTTTTTTTAAAACAGATCCAATAAAACTACTTTCTTTTATTTGGGGGGGGGGAGGGGGTGGTTTTAATCCCAAAACTTCCCCCTAGGATCCGCCAGTGTTCCACAATATCGCAGTCGTATGAGCTTTCGTGAGAAACGGATGAAATAATATTCCGTCGAACGCGTTTATATACCTGTTTATGAAGTAACGCTTGCCTAACTCGCGCGGGAGCGGTGCGCATTGCGGTGAAATAATTGACGCCAACGCGCCTGACAGTCTTTATCGGATGTGACATGTTAGTTTAAATAGATAGAATTTTGTGTCGAGAGGTCGAACTGTCCTCGGAATAGCTCCGATGATGAAGAGTGGTGCGAATAAAAAGTAAATATAGGCAACAAAGAGTAGAAATGCTGATAACGAATAGCGCTATGACGAGAGTTACCGAATAAGGTGGAATTCGCGTGTTCCCTCCGAATTATTCTATCAATCATACGGGTTTTTTGATGATATATCAATTAAATATCGCCCTGGATAAATCGCAGTGGCGACTTTAAAAAAAAATTACTACGACAGTAAGCTCTTCTGAAATTCTAAACGAAGTGCATTATTATCAGATTGTTCCAGCTTTAATAGTTCGCAACAACAGTTCGTTACAATCGAATACGCTTCAACCGCGTATTCTTAAATTTGTCACACTTTTAAAACCAGTGTATCTCTTCCTTTCCATGATATTTTATAAGTAGAAATAATAAATTCATAGGGCAAATCGCGGACGACAAAGTTGCGACACGGATGAGAGATGATGAGCGAGAAGTACAAAATGGAGGGGAAAAAAAATGAATAACCCACCCCCGTATAACTGGATAAATCGTCGGTTTGTCGCTCGCCCGGGTTCTCAGTTACTTTTTACTCGATGTCGCTACCCTCCGCGTGGCGGTACGATGATGTATGTGGCACGTGATTTATATCTTCTGCGAGGATGTATTAAATGAGAGGAAAGGCGAGCGAAGTGACTTATGCATACGATACTTGTAGTCGAGAATCATTTTGATCTTGTGCGGATTTATCTCAGAACCAGCAGATGTCGTTTGTAATGTCATCGCTACGATATTTCGTCCAACTTATTTGCAGTCACGACAGAGTCTTATCTTCGAAGTCATTTTATTTGAAATTTGAACAAAACGTTCTGTGAGTTTTCTTTTGATTTTTTTTTATCAATGCTTTTACGATGGAATGCGATTAGGACAGTTGAACTTTGTTTCATATAACAACTCAACATTTCTTTAAAATAAAATATAGATTGTTTAAGCTGTTTCTCGGAGGACAGGTTTTTCTAGCGCAAAAACATATATACACACACGAAAGAAGTCTAGATAAAGGCGCTCGTGCTTTATCTGACTGAACGTTCAAAGTTCAACTTCCTTCGAAATCGAGAATAAGAACTATGGGGGAACTATGCGTCCCTATTTCCGTATCACGCACGATATCACCGTAGGAAATGTGGATTTTAGCCGAGAACTGACGCATATGATTTTGTAGATGGCTTACTAAAAACGGCCGTAGCCATCGCAGTCATGTTATTCTCACATCCTATCAGCAATAGACAGTTCTCTTTATTATGCGACTCTAATTTGTCAGAATTAATTGTAAGTACTTTTATATGATTTTTTACACAATTAGTTTAATTTTTTTTCATAAAATTTTGTTATCTTTCTTAGTACCGCTTTAATACTTAAGAAATACTACACGTTATAAAAATATCGCATTTCAGAGGGATAAAAAATACAAGTAAAAGATGATTGTTTAGTTTGATCCAACTGGCAAACAAGACTAAAAAAAAAACAAAAAAAAAACAAGGTGTATATTTTCATTGGAGAGAGAGAGAAAGAGAAAGATGTGGAACGCTGTGGGCCAATGCAGAGAGTCACGACAGCGTTTTCTCACTTTGACATATTTTGCAGTGCGTCTGCGGGCGCATAATTAGCATGAGAATAATGGCGCGCCGGCTCTCTTAATCAAACTTTTTAAATAGGATTCTCCTTTTACTCCGTTCTTATGGCTACGGGAAAAGTCGACCTGCCGGTCTTTTTTTAATACGAAATGCTAATCAGCCTCGCATATCGTTGCCTTATCCAGCCCGACGTTTTTCCGCGAGAAAGTTCGTGACTGCTACCGAAAACTACGGTTTAATATTAATCCAACGTTAAATTTGAATTTCGATGAGGGCAGAACGTCGATTTCGCTGCCGGACCAATAATACCATCTCCGGCAATTTAAATGCACCTCCTCAAATTCGAAATTCGCAAAATTACACGGTAATATCCATGCAGCAATTTAAATCGAAAGCTTGAAATTAAGTGTAATTATCTGCCGCGACGAATAGTAACTGTTCGAGGATTATACTTCGAAATTGCTTAATTACAGACAGGTATTTAATGCAGTGTACAAAAAATTATGCAAAATATATATATTAAAAAATGGACACGTTTTACGATAGAATGACTATTTGTATACTCCGCGACCGGTTGACACTAATGAATATATGTGACCGACACACGTCCAAGGAGAGACGACAAATTAGCGTCTTTCGTCACTGGCGTTCGTCGCAATTCGCGCCGTTCAGCCCGCGCATACATATTCCCGAGCGTCCTCCGCGACCACGAAGTTGGCGTTCCTATCTTGCGTTCTCGCTTATTATCGCGATCGAATATTCCGTCAACGACGCGTCTTTTGTCGGTCCCCGATGGAAGAAGAGCAGGCGGAGAGAAGGAGGGAGAGAGAGAGAGAGAGACGAAGACAGAGGAAAAGACACGGAGGCAGCGGTAGTGCATGAAGAAGTTAGAGGAAGACGAAGAAGTGGATGAGGCAAGAAGGCGAGGAAGCGAGAGGGGGAGGACCAGGACGCCGACGATGCGTCGTCGTTACGCGACGGAATATCATTATCCGGATAATGGGCCGGCAATTAGCTCGACGGCGTGCATAAATCTTCGCGTGAAAGGACAGGATACCCGGTATTTAAATAAATAAGTAGCCTCATTGTCCGGCCACGGGCGTCATCGGGTCACGGTGGAAGCGTGAAGAAGGAAAAAAATGCTAATCAGTCCGAAAACTCCGCGCCACGACGCGGTGTGTGACAGACGTGGCGAGAAGAAGGATGAACCTACTTCAGTCGGATGAGAAGGGGAGGTGAGACCGCTCTTTCAAAATGGACGGAGGTGAGAAAGGGAGAAAAAAAAAACTCGTGGGGAAGCTCGGTAATTTAAGCAGCGTAACTGCTCGACAGATAGAGAGACACCGAGAGAGTCTTTTCTCGCTGTCTAGCGATTAACTGAGACAAGTTTTACACGAAAATCTTCGTTTTTCACACGGTCCGATTATAAGTACAAGAGTAAATGATGACAGCGCTCGATTCTCTGAGAAGTACAGAAATGCATTAGATATAGGAATGCTTTCCGTCGAAATCAATCTTGTAACGTTATTCCACATCGGGTTGTACAAACGTGGCATAATTCTATCGACTTATTAAATTTTTCCGTATTTACTTCGTAATCTGCGACTTATAACAATGATTCCTCGCGTCTTTCGCACCCCCGGTTACCCCCCCCCCCCCCCCCCCCCCTTCCTTCCCCTGGCGTTCTATGAGAAAGGGATAGGGCGGGAAGTTAACCGCAGTGGACGCGTGGCTACGCATCGGCCGTCCACCCTCGTGGTGTCTCCTGCCCCGATGGATCACCCCTCGCCGGATCGGCGCATCGCGCATCGGGGGCGCAACGAGGATGATGTGCAATCTATCGAAAGATATTCATGGGGCTGGCCGTTGGCCCCCGTGCTCACGTCCCCGTCAGCCATAACCGTCGCGTCACGAATGTCTTATTGATTGCACCCCTGCGAACAGAGACGGACAGACGCGGAGGCAGACGGGCAGAAAGAGAGAGAGAGGGTGCCGGGTCGTGATGAGGGATGACTGGGACACGTAGCGGGGGGCAGGAGGGGGTGGGTGGGAGGGAGGGAGGGCCGTTGTGGTGGAGGGGTACGGGACGGGACGCTATATCAAGCCGACCGGCTTGAAATAACGCGGGAGGAAGGGGACGCGCAGCATCCGGAAGCGGCGAATATGCGTTTTGGATCACCGGCGGATGTCCACGAGAGGGTTGTCGCGCGTTGTTTGTCGTGCTCAGTTCTCTTCGCTCTTCTCGCTCTCAAACGCGTCGTGACTTCGACGAACGAGACGAAATCCGAACACATTTTGATACTTGGCGTACGATAAAGAGTCGCGTTTAGATTCTGTGACATCCCGATGTCCCTAAGTCTGTCAGATTGTGACGAATACGTAGGTATTCCGTGAAATTATTAGCGATTCTTATTGTGGGAGATTTCCGTTTGGGGCAAAAATTAAACGGTTGCCGTCCCAGATTTCTCCACTGACAGAATTTGCTCGTTATGGCGGGCCATTGTCTTTGGCGTTTTGATGGTGAACTGACCGCGGCTTGATTTCTCCCTCTATAGGATATGATCCCGGCTCGTACACCGGTAATTGTATACATAGGTGACACGGTCAGATTATTGAATGAACGCTTTTGTGGGCTCGCCGTGACCACACCATGAGACAGAGTGCCACAAGCGGTGGAACGGTCGGTAGAGAGTCATGGGACCATGACTGCACGAGAGAGGCGACCGTGGCATTCGATGTACTCATACCGCGTCTCATTGTGCCCCACTTGACTTTGTTGTCGGGGCCCCTTTGTACCCGTTCCGTTCTCTATCTGCCTTGCTCTCTTCTCCCTATCGCTCATACCTCGTTTTACCGCATTTCTGCACCAGCCGCACGCACTTACGCTCGCTCTTGGGCGAGCGTGTTTCTACACCGTGTTAATTATTTGTTTTGTTCACCGTAATCACCGCGAGAGATCTCGTAAGCTTGTCCGTCCAAGAATCGCCGATTTGCGGGCATGGCTCTATAAAATGAAGCTATGGAATAGCTAACTACTCCCTTGTACATTATTCAGTCTCTTGTAATATATTTATTTTATAATTTTATAAAGCATGACGGAATATAAAGTTTTATATTAAGTTTTATATCGTTGAAATAATAATGCGCAAATATTAGATGTACTAAAAAGAATTTATATTTATTAGCTTATACCGCTGATCAATTCAGCAATTCAAATGTAAGTAAATGAATGTTTGTGCATTCTAACATGTAAACGTTCTGGCATAAATGAGAGATTTAAATTATTTCCATTACACAAATCATATTGTGTGCAGACAGTTAACAAGAGTAGAAATATCGATGAAGATTATTAGTTCTATCCACGTCGTCGAGCAGAAGTAGCCCTACGCGATCGTCTTACAGGGGTTGCGGAACGTAACCGCGTCGCTAATCCGACGCATAGTTTATACGTCATTAAACCTCGCTCGAGGGTGGCGCGCGTGAGGAGCGGGAGGGGCGGCACGCGTGGAATTCGCGGACGTCACGACGTATATTGCCGCCCGCGGCTATGTATGTGTATGTGTGTGGCTTTTCTACGATAGCGGGGGTTGGACGCGGCGATTCGTTGGTGATGCTCGACCGTGGCAACCCTCGAGGGAGAGCTGTCACGTCGAATCATCCCCCGGAGATATGACAACGGTCTTCCACGGCCAGAGGGTGATGTCGTCGTCGTCATTGGCGGCGGCGGTCGACCCCGAAATCGAGATTAAATATCTGCCCGTTGCGACCACGTCTCGTTCCTTCATCCCTCATAGCGCGGAGCAACACTCGGACGGAGACTTTTAAGGGTGCGCGAATTGTGGTTTATTGAAAAAGAAGATGGTAATGGAAAAGTATCTTCGATGATCGAAACTACAGAGAATAAAAAAATTACTCGATCAAAGTAAATGACGTTCACAACTTTTTGGAGATACGTATCTTTTATAATTTAAAGGCGGTTACAGTATTTTTGTTCAAACAATCGTAAATTGTGTTAGAATCTGTCATCTAATCCTCTGATCCGATGTGAGGAGTGACACATGCTATGTACAAGAAGCATAATTTATTATTACGTTATAATACCTCGCACCTGATGTTTCCACATCGTTTCATCGGCGCTAGCAATGGAGGATGGCCTCGGTATTTTGCGAGGCAGGAGGTAAGAGGAGGAAGAACGCTCATAGACGGAAGGTGGTACGGGAGGTTGGGAGACTGAGCGAGGAAGACCGTGCAAAGGGCATCATTCTAATTGCCCCGGACTTCCTTTCATCCCCTTTGTGTGACCCTGGGGCGCGCTTCCTCGTCTACCCCTCTTCTCTCCCGAGCATCTCTCCCACCGCCTCATCTTTCCCTCGTGCCGGCAGCTCTAAGTCATTTCTGCGATTAATTTTTCCTTCCAATTTGCACGCGGCAGTAATTAAGGGGTTGGGGCGCGGTACATCATCCGGCGCTTCCACCGATGTCGGGGCCAGGGGGTTGGTTTTAGTGCTCGCGGTCCGGACTCCTTCGAAACAATGGCGAGTATCTTGAGTGCCGGGTTCGCGTTCCGAAGCGGGGCTCGTGAAATTTCAGCGAATAAGGCGAGCGCGATACTATCATCTATTTTCTCCTCGCCGTTATCGTGCCACGATTTAACAAAAATGCGCGTTATATCCTTCATAAGTGAGAAGACGAGAAACGTTCCGCGTTCATCTATTTCTAAGGATCCACGACAGGTTTTTTTTTGTTATCTGTTACTTTCTAGATAATTACATCTATAGTGTTTGATGGCCAGAATTGATGGACTTTACCTAAAATTCATGAAGTTCAATGAATTTCTATTTTTTACTGTCAAGTATTTATTTTGGAGCATTAGTTTATTTTTTTAAATTATAAGTAAATGTTACCTGTGATAACACATTGACCTCAGTCAAACGAGTGCCGATGAGTTTTGAGTCCATAGTACGAATGTATAATAGTGAGCGGGGGAGAGAAAGAGACCGAATGAGCAGAATATGGTAAAAGGATAGTTAGTTGGCAGTTGGAGGTTGAATCTCTTCTCTGTCTCTCTTTTTCTCCCTATCCTCGTGCTTGCCTTTCGTATGTTCGTTCGTTCGATCGTCCGGTCTATCGGATGGCTAGCTAGCTCCGGCTGAGTTTGCTCCCTCGAAACATATAACTCCACAGGAGGAAGGCAATAATAGATCCCACAATACTACGCGAGCTTTTCAGGGCCCGTCCCGGGTTAGCGCGAGTGGAAGGATGATACTGGGGTGGCTGCCTGCTGCAACGAGCGGCGAGTGCATCTTCCGCCGCGCCGGTGGGGGCGGGGGCGGTGGCGGTGGGAAACGAGGTAGCTCATCAACTAATGGCCCGTACCGGAACCGAACTGCATTCTCGTACGAACTCGTCTACACTCGCACGGATGCACGTGCAACTGCCGCGTTTCTTCGTGCAGTTACGTCGACCGGGCAATCTCGGCGCGACTCCGTCCGTCTGAGTTACGTTCGCATTCCTCTCGTTTTCCAAACGCATGACTTCATTCGGAGCTAATTGCTCGAAAGACAATCTCTTTCTTTTTCTTTTTTTTTTCTTTAAATAAATCCAATAGCGTTATCATTATTTACTAAGAAATTTACCAAGAAGAGGTCCTCGTGTTAAACTAACGCGATGCGATACGTAGCGATGAACGCTCTGCGATTTCTCACTAACTTAAGTCTAGCGAATTGTAAGAAGAATGGCTCACGCGCTCAGACGGAAGGAAGCATTCGCATAAATCCACCCCACTCTGACAGCGCTAAAACCGCCCCAACAACGGGGATCCATGAATATTGATCAGCTTCGTTTGCGTACGGAATCTCAGTTCGTTTCTTGTCCTTCTATTAACACTAAATTATTATACTTAGCTTCATGATGTAACTGTTATCGCGAGGTAGTTCGGAAGTTATTCCGATAATAAACGACGTGGTATTTCACGTTAACGAGCTGGAAAGCCATCCTAACTTCATTTTTCATTTACATTGTGTCTTCGCAATGATAACAGAATAGAAAACAGAGATGGTCACGAGTAAGATCAGAAATTTTTTTAATACTTGGCGAGATATCTCTGCTTAGACTTAGACTTAATTAAAAATTAAATAATTTCTCTTTGCTGTGTTTATCTTTGCCTGACAATCTCTCGCGTGTACGTTAACTTTCATATCCAATAGGAAAATGTTTATCTTCATCTTACAACAACACAGTTATATTGAACATAATCCTAGTGAGTGCCAGTTAATGAATCGCTTTGTATTATCGTCATCTTATTGCCGAAGTCTTGCGATTTTGTTCAATAACACTTTTAATTAAACTCTTTATATATCTTTTTTAAATCTAAAAATTAGATCAATAAATTTCCTCTCTGAAGACTGTTATGAAAGGAGGATGAAAAGAAGAAGGTCTGAACGTCTATATATAAGAACACGATGGGCATCGCGACAAAATATCTCCTACTTTCGTTTTTGTTTATCGCACGTGCGTTTAATAAGTATCCTAATTTACCACCCTCGTATCAATATCACAATTGTTAACGTCGCGAATTATTATAGCTACAAGTCATCGTTGGCCATTGTAGCGTCTTGTACACACTTCGCAGGGGGAGATACATCGCGCCGCAACACACAAATATTTGCCCAGTCGTTTTGGCCCGGGTGAACGACGCAAACCCTTTCGCTGTGAAACTTTAAACGGACGATCGGGGTTAGGGCCGAGGAGTTTTTAACGCTTCGAGAGTTGCCATGGCAACAATGGCAGGCCGTTATTAATCCCCGTCGAGAGTGGCGAAGAATGGTGGAACGTGGTGGAGAGGAAGAAGAGACGGACGAACACAGACGGACAGACCAACTGACTCTCCCTCGCCTCTCCTCGGTAGTTTCTGATCTTCTCATTTTCCCTACCTCCTTCGTCACTTCGCCCGTTGCCGATGCTCGCCCCGTCTTTCTTCCATGCCTCCCTGCAAGAAGATGCGAGGGCATTCCTTCTCTTCATTTCTCCTTCCCGAAGATTCGCGGCGAGAAAGAGAGAACGTGGCTTCCCGGAGAATTAGGAGAGGCTTCCATCGTTATACTCCCACCCCATTCGGTCCCTCCCATCCTTTTTCTTTCTCTCTCTCTAACTTTCTTCTTTTCCCGCCGATGTCACGAATCTCGTGTTCCGTCACTTTCCGTTTTCTTTTATTATTTTCGTCATTTAAACGTCATCAAAATCATCAGTACTAAACGCACAGAGGTTGTTTATCGTAAAAAAAAAAAAAAGCAAAATGCATCCTTTACTTTTCTCCACTTTTTGTGTCATTGTTACATTACCATTGTCATCGATTCGACATTTGAAAAATGACGAGTTCCATTTTACACTTTTTCGCACGGTTTTTTACCCCTTCTCTTTGGGAATATATATTACCGATTAGCCGTCACCGCGTGAGCAAGCGGAGAAGCGCGCGTACAAATTCAATGCGTGAAAGAAAAAAAAAAGAGGGAAAAAAAGAGATCAGACGACGTCCATCGCGACGGAAAACTCGTCGGAGAATGTCACATGCACGGGATGAGAAGGCGTATCTCTGTCTCCTCAAATATTCATGGCGCGTGTACGTCGGACGTACGTACGCAGTCCTCGCCATCGCGGCGTGTTCACACACACACGCGCGCGTACGCACACCGACACACTTACACCCAGCAGTAAGTTCCTCTGCCTTTTTTTCGTCGTGTATCGCACCGTTTCCGGTATCGATGCATCGGTCTCGTCGTCGCCACGCCGAGAGCGGAGGAGCTCTCTCTCGCCAGGCACGAGCTTTGTTTTCGAAACGTACGAGCCAGCTACACGAACGCGCGCTCGCATACACACGCACGCGCATCCGAGAGTATATGCGGGCATGTGCAATGTACACATACACGCGCGTGTGTATCGAGCTGTGCGATAGCCAATACATGTGTGTGGTCTGGACTGACGTGCGCTCGCGAGCCCGCGCGCTTGGTTGGAAAAAGAGAAGAATCGAAAGTCGAAGGTTCCGCGCCTCGTTATTCATCGACATTCGGCTCCGCCTGTCAGAAGGCATTATTTACGGTTTCGCGGGAGAACGAACTTTTTAATTCGAGTCGGTGCAGGTGGTAAATGCACGTCGGCCGCGCGAGCGAGCAGCGTGAGCCATCGCTCTCTCGCGGATTCCTATCGGCGAGAACGACGAGAGTGATTTTTCGGGCTTTGATCGTTCCGGCGAAACGATTGAATCGAGCACCGCCGTAGTTTGTTAATCAGACAGATTGTACCATTAGTCGAAATAGAGTTTTTTGAATTGAAAACTAGCCAAATAGACCGTACTAAAGGAGGTAAGAATTTGACCGATGAGATTTTTATCCCCTAATTCATCCACATAATAACGCGTGCGATCGCCCGGAGATGCTTAAATTTTTATACGAAAGTGAAATTTCTTTTCTACTCATTTGCAATTTTTGTTAATACTTAATTTCCCGGAATATATGCTGAAATTACATTTTTATCAATTTCATGTGAGAAACCGATACCGCGATCTTTAATTCCGATTATTATAGACAGTCGTTATAATGTAGGAAGACGTGTTGCATGACCACGAGACGACTCTCACGAGCCGATGTAACATTGATGTAATAACGAGACAAAGTCGGCCGAGGCATGACGCGAATAGAATTTCATTTCCTCTCCCATAGAAGAAGAGATGTAACAAAGTCTATCGTATATGCATACGCGCTTAACAGATAAACGATGAATGGGCCCCAGTGATCGGAACGCGCGATAATGGACATATAACTGCGAGTTTATCCAAAGTACTGAATCGGAAAAATTCTTTTTCAAATAATTATCGCTCGGCACATTCTGCCAGTAAAAAAAAAATGAAACTAATCGACTGTATCACTGGCGTTTTATTGATCGACAGTACGGGTATGTGCAACCGCGCGACATTATTAGACAGACTGTTAATTCCAATTTGAACGTGAGAACTTCAAAATGGCATAATATAATCACCCCTGCACTTTGGAAATTATGTTTGTGTTGTATTATATACTGAAATTCTTTTACATACAACGTACAATTGTAAATTTATCCAAATTTACTTTGTTATGTGTACAACATTATATTCAAACCGCTGAAACGCACGGGCAATATTTTATAAATCACGAAGTTGCACCCGCTGGCGTTACTTTTTCGCTGATTGCTCGAAGCACGAACGCGATTTTCGTAGGAAATATCAACGGGAGAGAAGTAGGAGGGAAAAAGTATCAGCGCTTTCAAACGCGGAAGACGTATTCGACGGCCGCAGAGCACTCTCGAGATGAAGCACGAAGTAACGCTGATCTAATAACGGGACAAACGTCGCGCGAATCGCGTCCCGGACGGGATTTCATTTCCTCTGTCGTAGGAGAAATGAGGCGGCGCAAGGTGGGAAGGAAAGAGAGGAAATCGAGGAAGAGAGAGAATCGATCGTTGGCTGTATAATCCGTGCTCGTCTTCCGATATCGATGTCTGCAGCTACTTGTCGAACAAAGCGCCTCCGAGTAAGAATTTTAGCGGAGACAAACCGGTTTCTGTCTCTGAAATGTTGTACATTCGTGAAAATTCCCGGAATATATCGGATCTCGTGCTAATGCTAAATACGTAATACCGTGGTGCGGTCCGTGAGATAAAACGATTCTTTATACATCGGAGCATTTTTGTATACCGCGCCGGACTGTCTCGTGGAGCGGAATTAAACGCTACAGCGAGAGAGCGTTTCGAATTGCGCGGATGATTTGATCCTGGATATGATACTGCGACGCTGAATAACTCTTTGGCATTTACTCGTGAGAACACGGCGCATTAGGAGGATTCTCGATGGATACGGGGGTGCAAGCGAGACAGAACCGGATTTAACGGACGAACGAGGGCGCCGAGCGTCACACCGCCGGAAGTGCGTCTAATGCGTCCGTCTGGGGTCACGCGTCATCTCACTTCCGGCACGACCATTACCTTCGATAAAACATTTCGTTTCGCAGAAGGGAAGGGACCGCCTCTTTGTTCGTTCTCTCTCTCTCTTCATATTTGGCATACTTACTTGGCCAAGCTATGGGAATTACGTCGTTGAATAATACAAATTTTTTAAGTTGCTTAACATCTCGTCGCAAGAGAAATCCAAGTGATATCTATATAATGATGATGAATATAGATAGTGATAGATGAGAATAAAATCGGTTTGCCATATGCGTCTACGTTAACTTATACAAATACATGGTGGACTTTTGGTCCACCATATAAGGATGAACTTTTTATTCCCTCATATTTAGTTTGTCTTTATCCATTTTAATAAATTTCTTGAGAGAATGCGAACAAGAATATGTTAAGATAACATGTTAAGATATTTTTTAACCGCCTTAGAGAACTTCTTGGAAATGGCTTTGACGTAAGAAATGCTGAAAAAAATTCTTGTTGTTTTCAAAAATCGTCATAATTCTTGTTATCGATGTTAAAAATTTTTCCTTGCAATCTACTCTTAAAAATGGGAAAAATAAGATAAAGAACAATGTTCAAAAAAACCCTGACGATAAGTTCAAAATTCTTTCAGTGGAAATTGATCATTCCCTACGTCAAAGCTCAGTTTCCTACTCTCTCTTTTATTCTTTTTTCCTTACTCCATATATGTGAACGCGTTTTCTCGCCACTTGTTCGCCGCATCCTGACCGTACAACATTAGAATAAGTGACAATTTTTACAACGTTACTCTCTTCACCAGGTCTTCTTATCACAATATCTAAGTACGTATTAAAAAAGAAAGTTTCATGTAACTCTTTTATCTCGGTGACACATCATTATTTGTAAATTATTTATTTCAGTTCACTTTTCGACTTTTACACGTTACTTCTCGACATTACATATCGAAACAACAGGATTGCGTTCGATTCGAGTTTATATCGCGACAAAAACTAATGCGACTAATATGTGTCTTGCGGATCTTATTTTTTATCTTTTGATTACCGACATTTATGTATTTTATTAATTGATCTCACTGAAGATGATCTGATGACAGACCGAAATGTATGTCAAATATTAATTTAGGTAAAGATTACAACATAAACATTCTATTTGACTCTGTGCTCTCTCTTTTTTATTTATTGATTTTTAATTATTTGAGTCTTATGAAATTATAATATAATTATATAATTATATAATTTACTTATATTAAAGGTTAAGAGGAATTTCCAAATATCACAGGAGCAGCAATCCATGTAGCAAGTAGAATTTACAGGCTTTAAATAGAAGCTGTAGGTTCAATAGAAACAAAAGGGGTTGCTATAGGCTTCAGAGTATTAAAGTAGGCATAAATGGAATATTGAGGTTGAAAGTAGGATCAAAATTTCGATACATATTACATATATAACAGCATCGACTTTTTGGACCTTTATTGGCTCGTTGTTTTCAGTTTGTAATCATGCATGAAAACACCTTGAAACAAAAACTACCTATACGTTTCTCTTACGCGACAATGAAACAATATGCGCGGGAACGGAAACACTTGCTAATTTTTCAGATCTAACATCACAGCCGCCGATCAATGACCCTCGATTATAAGCGTAACAATGGCCGTTGTTTGTACCTAGATATTCTGAACGAAGGGGAAGAAATTAAAATTCATCGCTCAGCTCGAAAGGCATCGATCCGTTTTTCATTTTCTCCAATAGAACGAAGCGTCGCATCGTCACGTTTTGTGCCATCTTTCTTAATGTCGGATAATAAAGTGCAACGAGATGCAAAATAGCTTAAGTGATCACGTTTTATGGAGTCTATATATGTATATCACTTGTTTTAGTTTTCGATTGAGATTTATCTATTAAACTGAATAAAATAAGAAGATTGATATTTTATTTTGAGTTATTTAGCTATTTGTTTGTATCTGATTTATGATTTTTCGTCATAAATATAAAAAGAGATCAATATAAAAATTATAATTATATGATTTTTAAGAAAAGATTGGCGAATTTTATAACGGAGAAGAACGGAATGGTGGATGCGTTGGATTCGAAAGAAAGATTAGCTCGAGGGAGCCGAGCCAATGAAACAGGAGTCCCTTTTACCATCCAGATTGGCCGCCGTATTGTTTTAAGGGAGGCTCGACGCATGCGTGATCCTATGCGTAGGAGGACCGGCCACGGTTCATGGCCTGCGTTCGATATCCCCTCGTGATTTTCTGGAAGTTGCTCATCGCAGCTTACCCGTTCACTCGAAAATTTTGTCGTGCCGGGTGAACATATCACACGCGTTTTCTCATAGTCTGTATTACAAAACTGATTAAAAAGTTAAAAATTAGCTTTAAATAAATTTTAGAAATTTACATTTGATGCACAGAAAAAAAAAGTCAGATCAACACTTATATACTTGTATATACGCAAGAATATATAATCTTTTTATAAGAATTTCAACTTTTTATTTTACTTTTTTTTTCTTGATTGAACTACCTACATAAAACTTCGTTTAACTATATAAATGACTTCATTCAAGCAAGTTTTCTTCGTTTAATGCAATATAATCTTATTTCAAGATTATACATTCTTGCGTATATACACTTTTGAAAACAGAGGTCTTGTGTGTTAAAAAAAGGCCTTGTTAAAATTTTTGTGTAAAATAATTAACACATACGTGTGTAGATTTAACATATGTTTGCTATGTTAATTGAATTTTAAAAATTCAAAATGTGAAATAATTAAAATAACTTAAAAAATATGTTAAAGTAACACAATTTGAACGTATTTATTAAATTTGTTAAAATTTACAGAAAAAAATGTTGATTTTACTCTATAAAAGAAGTAGGAATAAAAATTTACAGAAATAGAGTGTTGATTTTATCTTACAATCTCAACTTCAACATAAAAGTTATGTTAATTGTACACATAATTAACTTCAAATTACGATCAGAATTACATTTCCTTTCTGTTGAAATATTTTAACATAATATCAGTGTTACCACTTAACACATCCATATTATGTTAAATTAACACAAAAATTTGAGTGGACCGTTTTGGACATGTGATTTATGTTATATTTAACACAAATTTTCCAACAGTGTAAGTATATAAGTGTTGATTTGACACTTCTTTTTTTTCTGTGTGTAAGGCGTGATTTTAAACCATTATACGACAGGTTAAAAAATGTATTAGATAATGAAACAATAGTAATCTTGTTTTCTTTTTTGGAAATATGATAAGATCCATATCCAGAGGGCAGATATAACCTAAAAGATAAAACTTATTTCAGCTTTTAGAGCTGCAGTGCATTTATTGGAATAGTGCGACGTTGTTGCACGCTAAGATTTTCATTTATCGGTTTCCTCGAGACACAAGACCAAACAACTAAAAACCACCAGTATCAACTTTTCAGTGAAATCTCGCTTATTAGTGGAAAGACCAAAGAAAGAGAGAAATGGCAAACAGATAAATGTAAAAGATATACCTATAGTTGGAGAAAGATAGTCCCTTCAAAAAGGTCGCCGACTCCGAACTTGTTAAAAGGTTGTCAATCATTGTTAAAAGCTTGAACTTGATGCATAGATGCACCATGCCGCGAAACAAATACCTGTACACTGCCACCCACAGCCAAAGATAAGTGTCAGATGATATTAACTTTCAAAAACAGCCATTAGCTTTGAAAGTTTTCAAATCTTATCTCATTTCCTTCCTCTCCCTTTCTTTCTTCTCTCTCTCTTTCTCTTTCTCTCTCTCTCTCTCTCTTTCTCTCTCTCTTTCTGGATTTTTCTAGATTTTCTAGAGGTTTTTCGATTTTTATACAGTTTTACTGTCACTATTATACGACGTCTAAAATTCTTTCGTATCATTTTTCAAGGATTAATCGACATCTTCGTGACAGTTCGACATAATACATTCGTAACATATAGTTTCACGATTTACATAGTTATGGATATTTCTTAATTATGTTTTTACCTGCAGATTACTTTCACGCGTATAAAACTTCTGCGACGCATCTCTCATGGTGGAAATTGTTAAAACCGAGAGGCAGAGGTGCGCATTAAAATCATTCGCGGCGTTATTATGCGACTGGATATAAATAAAAAAAATGCAGCGTCGCGTGGCGGGTTCCACAATGTAGCGACTGTGCGGCGAGGATTATCCGACGTTTTCGCAGAGGCGCACTAAGCGAATCGACAAAGACGAAGAAGCTGAAATGTGTGGCGAAAAAAAGAGAAAGAGAGATAGAGGGAGCGAGAGAAAGATGAAAACGAGAGAAAAGGGAGGGTGGCGGTGGAAAGCGCGACAAAGAGAAGCGATAGCGGCCGAGCGTTTGCTTAATCTCCATCGACTTTGTGTTGTTAATGAGCCAGATATGTTTTATGCGTTTACGCGTGCACGCGAAAATTACGAGACGCGAAACAAAGTGCCGGACGAGAAGGACAGGTGAGGCGGGAATGTCCAGTCCTTTACATCAATAACGAGAAAACTGTCGATTAAGTATATGGTTCTCGACTGAGAAGTAAAAAGCATAATTTTTTTATTTTTGCGTCGTGAACGGGGGGACGTGATTAAGCAATTTTCTCAAGCTGTGTTGATGGATCAATTAGTCGATCAAATTTGGGAAGATTTTTTTTTTTAAATTAAGATTGTGGATTCTTGACGACTTCGAAACTTTCACACATTTTTTTTATGTGCTGAAGAGGTTAAATATCAAAATTCTCATTGAAACTGGATCGAAATCGTGAAGTTTTTTGCCCTCGCGGTAGAGTGCAAATCAGTATGGCACGAAACACGAGATCGAATCGAATCCGGCGATGGACAAAACAGCGATTCGATCGATCAATTAAAAGTGCAGCGCGTGGAATGCGCTCGCTGAAGCGCGCCATTCGCGAGAAACACTAAATGGAACGAGCGCGCGGAACGGAACGGTTGTTTCTCCGGGCGGATGAATGCGGACGACGCGGGTTCTCGACGCGAGTTTTAGGGTGCTCTTCTCGGCTCTCGAACCAGTTTAACCCATGATAAAACGGCCCGATGCTTTCAACGTTTCGTGGAGCATTTCCAGGCGGGCTTTTTAACGAAATTTCGACAAGATATTCGATGCGATACCCCGGCGCTAATAAGCGTAATATATTAGGGAGCCTTTTGTCGCGTCTTTCAGCGGTCCGAATCCTGTTGGGATTGGATTCGGATGAAAGGAGTGAAAAGAGAAGTGCAAGTTTGTGTGACAGAGAAATAGGGGAAGAATCGGAAGGACGGCAAGAAGGAACGCCAGAGAGATTTGTAATATATATTATATGCGCGAGAGGAGAAGAGGGAGAATTCAACACAGGAATTCACAACCGCCCCGTATCTGAGTGCGAGACAAATGTGTTTCACGATATGGAGACAAAACGCAGACGACGACGACGGCGGCATTGGCGACGACGGTGGCGGCGGCGGCGACGGCAGCGGCGACGGTGACGACGACTCGTCACCGTCATTCGTTTTCACGTTTAAACGGCCGCGAGGTGGAGGCGAGGCGGAAGAAGAAGGCGAGAAGGGCCGTGTTGCTTCGAAGCCAATGAAACGGCCGATGAAAGGGGCCCTCCTTCTCCCCCTTGCCCGGCATTCCTGCGCCGGGGCCCGGGCGTCATTACTCAAAGGGGATACTGTCGCGATGGCTCGTCCGGCTCGTGGATCTTTCTAAAGGAAACAGCTCGGAGAAGCGAGCACATCGAGGAACTGTGTGACGCCGCGAAGAAATCTGTCAGCCAATGATGCGCGTCGGCGAGCACGCTCTACCTTCAGATTTATGAGCGCGACCCATCTCTTCTTCCCTACAGTTCAGCAGCGTAATATTTTCCCGCGTGTCATCGAAACAAACCTTGTATTATTTCTTTCTATCTTTGATGTATGATTACATAAATGCTCAATTAACACCCGCGAATTAATATCACGGTGCCAAATACAATTCTAATTTCATTGTGACACATTGTAAGTATCTAGAGTCTAAAACCGGAAAGTATTGACGAAAAAATTATTTCCTTCCGCTCTCTCGATCACGTTATGTAAGCGGAATCTATACTTCGCGGTCGCACGTTGCCATTTTCTTCGTATGAGATCTCTTCTTCGATCCCATCGGCGATTCTTCGACGGTAGAGAAACCGGTCGCTCATTCTGTTATGAAATAACGAGTGTCAGCGAGAGCATGAGGATGGGCGGAAGAACGGGTGGCAGGCTGCCTCTCGCTCTCTCTTTTTCTCTCTCTCACTCTCGAATAACGCGAAGCGTAACACGTGGGCGCGGAGTGCCCGGAGAGAAGATAAACGGATTACGGGCGCTTTGTGTCAACGTGATCCGCTTCCCTTGCACCCGAGTGCCGAGCCCCGTGCCCGCCGTCCGACTATCTTCAATGCGATATTACGCGCTCCAGTGCTGGTAACACCGTTCGGTTTGCAGGACGCGCAGTCGCTTCGGACCGATAACCAATTTTCATTACTCTATATTAATTTCAGAGATGCTCGGCTTGCTCAGCCCAATGAGCTGGCCGTCGAATACGGCGCCATGTTAAAATACTTGAGAGAAAACTGCGAAAAAGAGTAATGGCAGGGTGAAAATATGCATTGCATTCGCCTAGATTGTAAAAAAGAACAGGTAAAAGAGTGAAACTGTGCGCCTTAGATAATTCATCAATCGTTTTCATGATAATCTCTTACAGTAAAATAGTTTATTGTCACTTTAAAACCGACCCATTTCGTTAACTTGTAATTATTTCGCTGTATACGTCGGAAAACGTTCCCGGAACGTCGTGCTCCGAGCTATCCGACTTTATTATGGAATCCACTTATGACGGGACAAGGTGACCCAGTCATCGCTCGATGACAGAGACGAGACCATTGTGCCGTTCAGGATCGGCAGTAATCGGTGTATAACGGTGCGTCTCTTGCTTATGCCGCCGGAGATGAGATCGAGGAGAGACACAGGAGACGCGAAACGCGAGCGCGCGCGCGCGCGCACATTCGTGGCGATGGGAGGTGATGGAGGAGGAGGAGGAGGAGGAGGAGGAGGAGGAGAAGGTGGAGGAGAAGGTGAAGGAGAGATGAACGTGGGTGGGAAGCCCCCTCATGCGGATCTATCGCAGACGCATTCCCTTCTCCGAGGATATCTCCTCATTGTACTCACCCCTTAATCAACAGCTCCCTGCCGTCCTCCGTGGCCGTTCGATGCTTATTGATATAGCTTACCCCTCCGCCTGTACCCGCCATATATCCCCGGTCATATATAAACGCGTCCACGATCGCGTACATACGCACGCACATATGTGTCTGTCTCTCTCCGTCTCTCTCTCTACGCCGCGTTTTCTCTTTCCATGTACCTGTGCACGTGGATGTGTATGTTGTATGTGACGTCCCATAGCCGCTCACCATGGGGTATTTGCATGACAACGTTGGTAAGCGCGTACGCGCGTGCCTCTCCGTCCTTCGCACTCGCTAATTAGCCGGCGCTACATACCGGCGTGGATTAACGAGAATATTGCATTTTTAATAGAGTCCGCCCCCCTGCGGCTCACGCATAGCAAGCATCCGTCGCGGGAATTCTCCCGTGCGAGGTAGGATGGTCGGCGAGGGTGTCTCGCGATAGTGATTTCAACGACGACCTCGTCGCATGCCTCGTTGCCCGTTTAAGGATCAGCGCGAGAAGGACTTTGATGTATTTCCCTGCGACTGAACTTTCGGACGGATTTATTAAGGGACACAGTAAATCGCGGCAGGCCCTTGTGCGGAAAGCCGATCTCGCGCTTCTCGCTATTACTCGCGTGAATGCGATTCAGAGAGCCGCCCTCTCCGCTAATTGTAAGTTCCGTACGAACGATATGCTAACAGAGAACCAATACCTGCGCCATAATGGACAAACAGAAACATAGTTCAATTTCCCTTATTATTAATATTAATCGTAATTATCTGTAATTTCTGATTGATTGCTAAAGTGTATTTATTGCCTTAATAGGACGTTCCATTTTTTTCATAAGGAGCGTTACTCGATGAATGCATGATGAAATTAACACAATTTTAAGGATGCCTGTGAAACTATTGTATGCCGTGAAAAGTGTACCATCCATTTAGGAACTACAAAAAGATCGGAGGCGTACTCCATCGATAAGCCGATTTCCTGAATTCAATCTGACACCGTGCACGCGCTCGGGATGCGCTGCAGTTAGTCGACAGTCGACACCTCCACTCTTTTCTCGAAAGGGCTGTTCACCGGTGGGCAATTTTTTTTTCAGAAGGGGGATCAATTTAAACGCTCAAAGAAAATCCGCGTGCATCCCTCGGGTACTGGTCGGTCCTCCGCTCGAGCTCGTTCGCTCGACTAGCTCCGCTGATTGCTGCTGCATCTTTGATGACCTCGTCCAGACGAAGAGAAGAGGAAAGCCTGGCTGTGCAGATCGGGAACAGGCGGCCCAGCCCCCTCCTTATCCCCGCGCGGAACCTTGTGCAAAGAGCGAAACGTTGAGATTGATATTTTAACAGACGGATTACGTAAGAAGGGCGGGAGGGGCACACGGTCGCTCCGCTTCTGCGAATAGGGCACCGACGACGTCATAATCCTCAACGAAAGGCGTCGTCGTGACGACGCTTAATCGATATTTATACCGCTCGTTTCTTTTCGCTATTTTAACGAACGTACATGTTAGAAATAGAAAGGACCGGAACTAATGTTGGATTTTTATTCTGTTTGCAGGTATCTCGAGTTCCTGTTTTGGAAGAGAGACGATGGACGATGGTAAGTGACAAATTGACTGAGTATTCTATTTAAAAGTAAGAGATGTCATGTCTTAATTGCCCAGATATTTTTTTCGATTCTTATTTTTCCTCGAGCTCTTATTATCTTAACTAATGTCTTTTCTACTAATGTAGATTAACTCACAGTTTGATTTACTTCTTATCTAAAAGTTTTATCTTGAAAATTTTACTTCTTATCTAAAACTTTCTAAAAGTTCTAAAAATTAGAAAATAAAAAATAATTAAAAAGTAAAAAATAAAATAAAAAATAAGTTAAACTGAGGTTAAAGTTAATCTACCTTAGTAGAAATAACACGGAGATAACTAACACGTTATCTAACGTTAGTTAAAAGTTAATGTTACTCGGTGTTTCTAAATATGTGTACAACGGATAATTTGCGAAACTACCGATAAACCGTCAATGACTACGTAATCAGCATCGGACGACTTGTTTTACGTATCATTATAAAGGCCGATCGATTTTTTGTCCTTTTGGTCGCGAGGTATCAAGATATTTCGACATTTTCGAAAGTACGAAGTTGTTATCGGCGAAATCAAAGCGAACTCACGTGACTCGCTGCAGCGACGACGTTCGTCGTTAAACGACGGATCCGTAACTCTATATATAGGGACCGCTCTAGACCGGATACATATTAAGCGCTATCGTCGACGAGGCGTTATTAATCGAGTCATTGCGAGCCGAGGTGAGGATCTTCGACCTTGCGAGATGTGGGTGTGGGCGACTGTTCCTGCGTAAAACGACGAACGGGGGGAGGATCAGACGGCGTTATTAATAACCGATAATTTGATACGCTTCCAGCCATCCATCCTGCCGTCTCCCGATCACGATCTTCCTTCTGACGCACTTTGATACCCTTCGTCTATGTATTGCCTGTGCGTGTACAGGCACGGTACACGTGTTCGTTGATGCGCGCGTATCGGTCTTTCCGTGCGAGATTCAATCGAGAGTTCGTTCTGACATCGATCGATCCGGTAGAAGGTCGAACAAACGTAGCTTCACGAATGTTTTTGGCTTTATCTTTGGCGATGTTTTCGTTTCTTCCTCTCATTTCGTGTCGGTTGAGTAAGTATATAGGAGACAATTATATTTTATCGTATTTACCCAGTAGTTTGACATCGTTTAAGGATTGCATTATTCCATTTCAATATCCTTTTGAATTTTTTCAGTGAACAATGAGGTTGAAATGCTTCTTCTATGCTAGTATAACAAATATGTTATGCAAAGCCAATATAAAAATCAGCAAGAGAAGTATATATATATAAGCCAATATAAAAATCAGCATGAGAAGTATATATATAAATCTCATAATTCGAATGAATATTTCATATAAAGAACGGACATAATATCCTCTGGATTTTCATTGGGATTTCGTATAGCCGTGCCCGGCAATCAGAAACACATTATCGGACAACCAACTGGCGTAATATGTTTGACCGTGTTCAAAAATACCTTCCCTCCTTTCTCTCCCGTTGGATGAATCTGTCCTTTTGCCGGCATTCGATTCCTGCTTTTTATTCTGACCCATATGAATCGTCAAATCCATGAAGAGCTTTGATTCTGCGCGCAGTTTTTGGCAGAAAATGGCATCGATTTCACGGCCGAAAATGGATACATTTTTTCAAGCAAGTCTTTATTATTTTGGTATTCCGATGCGCCTTTGTAACAGACGTTAAAAACAAGATTTTAATTGGAGCCGTTCCGTATGATATGATTTAAATCTTGATTAATGCAATTAACCGTTCACGTGTATCTTTGGTATATTAATGACAGACGCTATACAATAGCTGGCACTTTCGCGCATTGATATTGCCATTCTCTTACGTCAAGCATCTGATAAATTCAAATTATGTCGAAATTGAACTACGGAATCGATGATAAAGCCCGCGAAACTCTCTAACTGGCCGAGTTTCTACAACTCACGAGATACGCTCATCCATGACCCCTTGGAACGCACCGGCTCGACGTTCCATCGTCGCTTTTCGTTTGGTCCCACTCCGTTCCTTTGCGCGTCACTCCCTCGTAATTAATCATTTCTCCCTGCCCCACCTCCTCGCGTCGCGGATCTTTACTCCTCCGGGCGTCAAACGGAGGCAGTATGGCCGCGACGAGCTGCGCCAGGACGGCGATATATAAGCCTGCACCTTTGGAGGGTCTATCCTACCTACAGACTCGCGTGGGTATGTGCGAATGTCCGCAATTTGACGGCACGAAGCGTGCTGACGAATGGTCGCGAAACATACCCGCATCTTTCTCGAAATGCAACGAAGCGATCTTTTACCTATTCGTTGTAATTAATCCTTCTGAAATTAATTCTCGCTTTCAAGCGTACACGATTATGATTCGATTAATACAAATTATTAGCGATGTCCCATTTTATTCATATAACTAATAACTGCTATGTATACATATCTATGTGTCTACTTGATATTATGTATATACGAGAAGCCTCGAGTATCTCGAGAAATATCTCGTAAATAAACTCGAAGCGTTATGAAGATTTTGTATATGCAACAGGATATTGTAAAGTATGCAAATCGCAAACAAATCTGCGTAGAGAATTTACTTTAATCGTTACGGTCTTCCTTGTAACCAAATAATCTTATAATCTTATAAACAACAACCTTTTCTTCTTTCCGGTTAGATGTGAAATTATTCTTTTTCCTATATTTTCCTCGCACACTTTTTTTTTACATTTTTTGATCCGTGTGATTATAGCATTATTATACATGCAGATTATTTTCATGAATTTCTCCTGCGTCTGTCATTCACGAAAGACTGAGGATCCAGCCACGATCTTATTTTTTTCGGGCGCGTTTCCAAAGAATCGCGAGGGCATAAAAGAGAGTCGAGGACGCCAGAACAAGTGCGGAAGAAGCGCATACTGCGTTTGAATGATATTTCGACCGAAGTGAAAAACTGCTAGGAAGGGACGCGGTATATACGACGCCAAGAAAATCATTTCTCGTGACTCCATCGTGAGCCATGTCGTGAATGTAGTTCAAGAGACTCTCGGGCACACTTCTTCCTCGTGAAATGGGTCGGCCTACTTGAGATCTCTTGGATTCGTTCGTATGCGCCCCAAAAATGAAAGCACGACTCGTTCAGTATACTATCGTGATGAGTCTGTGATAAAGAGGAATTAATGTAAGTTCTGTAAAAAGATAGAAATCACGAATCATTTTTGGTGCTAATTATCCTTTTAAGATCATAATTAACATTTCATAATTATTTCATAATTGTCTCTAGATCATAATACCTAAGTTCAACTTTCTTTTTCGTAAAAGAGATCGATAACTCTTCGATGGTTTTTTTATGTTAGTCTTTGACGATTGAGCGAGAGTGTACTTCTTTCCGCGCGATTTTAAACGCAGTTTCTTTATTTGACGTCTGCTGTGATCTTCGCCGAGTCCGATATCAGCAGTGAGACGCACGACGTGAGTGTATCAAGGAGAGTCAGAATAGAAGAATTGAAGGAGATACGCGTGAGTAAGGAGAGAGGCGACGGGGAGGGATCGGGGACGGGAAGAAAGAGAGAAAAGGGGCGAGCGGAAAGGTAGAAAAAGACGGCCGACGGCCGACCGGACCATTCAAAGTTCCCAGGAGGCAACAAAGGGCCAGCAACGAGCTGATCAAATTATCCAATTCATTTGGATTGGCGAGCGAGCGGGCGAATAAGTGCTCGCCGTTACCAAGAGGCCCACTTCAGCGCTCTCGAGCACCATCGGTCGAGCTATGAGCCAAATTTATGCACGTTCCTCAGCTACGATGCTACCTCCTCTCTTGGACGGAAAGCCTCATCGCGATGATCGGCTAAGTCGTAAAGAGAAAATATTGTAGTTCAATGTTCGATAGGCGCGTAATTAACGAAAATCTACACGTTATTACTAAATAGATATGCTACAATAGAAAATATTAAATTATCTACGTACATCTGTGCGTATTATTAGCAACAATAATGATAAGTTATAGTTATACACGTGCATACAAAGTTTGCACCGCGAACTTAAGATCGTTTAATATTACTTCGCGCATATAGGGTGATACGAGCAGTTAGATCGCGAGAGAAGCGCGGGAGAGGGTGAATCCGGGGAGTTACGAGGGATGGAAGTTGCGCCGATAATGTCACAAAGACGTCTAAATGCACGACGCCGGCACATTTGTTTGCAAAGTCTCGCGGGAGGGTGGAAGAGAGGTTTTGGGGACCGGTGAGCTCCGATTTATCGCCATCTGCCTAACGACTTTCGACCGTGGCAAAATCGTGTGATAAAATCGTTCTTTCGACAAGTCGAGGGAGGTGCCGTCTCCGCGATGCTATCGATTATCGTCGGAGAAAAATTGCATCTCTTTAAGAGTTTTCAAGTTTAATCTGGCGCGAATTGCGTGCGAGCTGTGTGCTTGTTGGAATAGATTTCTTGAACCAACCTAGTTTTTACGCTAATTTAAAAATTATATTTGTAGGAAAGGGATATTAATTCAACGTTGTAATACTTGAAGAAATGATAGGTGTATAAGGAGGAAAACAATATGTTCGGGAGAACAAACTGTAAGAAGAAAGGATTTTCGAACATTATTACAGCTTTGAAATAATATCGATCAGTCTCGTATCAAACGCAAAATGCGAACGGAAATGCCGGTTCAGCCTCCAGGCTCGATCGCGTGGCTCTTCCATGTTCATAAATATTTATCGGAGTGCCGAGAAACACGATGGATGGATGCCACAGACCCCGCGCGGGCGAATTCGTCGGCGTTCCGACATTCTCTCGGAATTTAATGAACCGGACTGATTTTTCACGGGCGCGAATATCGGAAGGGAAGCTGTTTGTATTCGCCCTCGTTGTCGGCGTCCTCCCTCTCTATCTCCTTCTCTCTCTTTTTCTCTGCCTCCTCTCTCTCCAGGATCGACTGAAAGTTTTATAAATGAGACGAAAAGATTTCTCTAATTTTGAAAACTTGATAAATAGGCATGTATATAGGTTTATGGTGTTTTCAGTATTATGCACATTTACATCTCTTTATTTTCTGTACTTATTATTACTTTATTATTCTTGCTATATCTTCTTTATTATCTTTGTTATTGTTTTTAGTTGTCAATTTATATTTTTTTATATCAATTAAATTATTGATTTAAACTTTAAGAGTTTATGAATGTGAGGGATACAGAGATGGGGACCATGAATTCATTCTGTAAGCCGATCCCGACTCTATTTCTCTCGTCGATTCGCTGGTTTTGGGATTTTCTGCTCGTGAGCGGTTTCTCTCTTCCGTTGCTCTCATCGAACGATAATAATTTTAAAAGGGGGAAGGCCGCCGCGCCGGAGGCCCTCGAGGTGTCGATCGGCCGAAGACGAATTATGGCCGCATGACGTGTACCGTTATTTATGGTGCTGGCTTTCCCTCTCGTACCCCTATCGCCCCACGGTGCTCTTCTTCCATACATATATACAACGCGTTCGTTCTCGCGAATTCGACGAGAGTCACACGAGCCGATGAATTGGACGAGTAAAACGGGCGACGGAGTTTACAGGGTAGCAATAATCGTTTGCTTAGCTTTTGTGATATAGAATGCGACGGAAGTGATAAATTTTGGTAGCTTATTCAACTCGACCTGTTCTTTACGTCCTGCTGCGAAAACTCGCATCTACACGAAGAATTACAATCTTACCGTTAATGATCATAAATGAACACATTTCTTCCTACATTTTGTAACATATATCTAATTTGTTTAGACTTTTACGCAATATAACTCCGAATTAAATATTATCCATGCTGCATTTACTGCAGGCGAGCTTTTGGTCGAAACAATGACACGAATAGATTGTCGTCCGACAAATTGACGAGAGCGAAGGAATCAGACGACGTTAGAAGGGCAGAAAAGATACCGGGTGCCGACAATTGGAGCAACGGCGGGTGACTCGATATCGTGACGGCAGGCAGCGGTACGTCACTTCAGGGCGGATCTGGTTGGTCAATCAGCGGTGCATTGTACGTAACGAACCTCCGCACTCGCCGGAGTTTAATGCCCGTACGTGGACCTTGGTGCGGACGTGTGTGCGCGTGGGTTATTAAATATGACGAGAAGGGAGGAGGAACGCTGTTGAGAGGAGGGAAGGGGGGATCGGATTTCTCCTCGACTTTCTGAACGTTTGACGTTGCCGTTGTGCTGACGCGATTGCCCGAGATTGTCGCTGTGACAGAGATTACATCTTCATGGTCACTGGGATCGAATAGGGAAATCCGACAAAGTACAATATAAACATGCGTATACGAATGCATCGATATTTAATGAAACGAAAGTATTGATAAATTTATTGTTACTGTTAAACATAGTTCAAAACTACTAAAACGTCAAATTTGAATAGTGATTCAAATATTAATAATTTGAAAAAGAATTTTAAAAGACTTGTTGTCGGAGGGGGAATGAAATTTCAACGAATAGATACGATATATTTACATGTAAATAGCGAGTTGCTTATTATACATATAGCAAAGGATTAAATCGTGGAAATCGGTCCACAACCCTCGCCGAAAATTAATCGGAAATGCGCCGAGCAGGGAATCAACAATTCTCAACGTCAGATACAGAGCAGGCAGGAGGCCTACCACGAGCCAATCGTCGCGACGCGATAATCGATGTTGCCACACGACGTTAAGCGGGCATCGAGTGGGCTGGCGGACCCCCGTCGCACCGCGGAAGCGAAGACGTCGACGGCGACGTGTCGCGCGCCCTGTTTTCCTCCCCTCGGGGGCGACGAGGCGTTGGCGACGGCGTCAGGGGGGAAAGGGGGTGGCACGAGAGATCCCGGGGGTTTGGGTAACCAACTCGTGAAATTCAATTACCGAGTCCGCGGGGGTGGCTCTTGCTTAGAAACGTGCGAGAGAGGGTGGCCGAAGGGGGTTGTCGTCGACGGTATGGAAGGAACCGAGGGGGGGGGGAGAGGGGTTGACGTAGGAGGGAGGATTTGAGTGACAGCCCAGAACGAGACGGGACGCGGGTGGCGGCGGTGCCGGTCTAACTCTCTCGCCTATCTAACGTCGAATCTTGCTCTTTCTCTCTCTCTCTCCCTCTTCCTGCCGTCTTTCTCTTTCCCCGCCTCTATCCGCCGACTATCATTCCCTTCCTCCTTTTGACTCGGGAGGAACTACCAGGGGGAGATAGCAAAATTGAAATTGTAGCTACCGATACGCGAGTGGCCCATTCCGTTCGGCGAAACTGTCTTCTGACAAGAGCCTCTTCGAGCGCATAATTCTTAACCCAAAAGCTATTACATTTTGCCTTTGTCGATGCAAAATTAGTCATTTGCATTATAGAAAAATTTAATTTCTCTTTGAACAGAATCTTGCTTAAACAAGATAACATGGAAATATCAAGAAATCTTTGACATAATTTTTTAAACTTGGTTATTCCTGATGAGGTTAATTTTCCGAACTAATTTATAGTCCTACTGTTTTTTCCTTGAAATAAATTTTCTGATAAAATGATAGAGGGAAAGAACGCAGGTGCGACATCGATCTTGCATCATCCGGATCAAACGATGCACAATGACGGCGTGCCTCATTATCGTTTCTTCCAACATGCGCGCGAGAGATGAGCCGGCTCGCGAAACTTTTTATCCGAACGCCGGCATCGCGTCGGTTTCATTCCCGGTCAACGATCGTTCTCGTAGCTGCGCTACGATGTGCCGGACTGACAGACCGGAGGCTTCGGCGTTCATTAGCCGGCTATTCAGTTCAGCCGCACGGGCCAGCCGGCGAGGGTGGGTTCTGACTTCGGTGGCTGGCTGCTGGAATGCCCGACGCGTTACTCTATCTCCTCTCGCACATAATTACACTCGCCTTCCCAGACGTGGCTTGCGACCGCGTATCGTCCCTCCCGTCGACACCCCATGCGTTTCTTTTGCTCCTCGAGAACGCCCGCAGACGGAAGGAACGAAAACGAGTTCGCAAATTTTGTTCATCGTTCGTAAGAATTTGATAATTACTACATTGTTTAAAGTATGGACGCTGCGTACATGAACATATGTATACAATAACGTAAACGTGCAGTTGCATTAAATTGTCATATACATTGCACAATTATAATCATTAAGCATAATCTGTAATAAATATAGTTTTGGATCTGCATGAGGATTGACAGGAAATGAAAGAACTGTTAGTTTGGCTAAAGAAAACTTTATTAGATGAAGAGGATGCGCAACATGCGATTTCTTAAGATACTTTATATATATGATTGCACTTGATAAAGTTAGCTGTAGACTGGACTTCCCTTTGCACACAGAAAGAATTTCTAACTGTTACTTAAGTATCGTTACATTTTACATGTCATAATTTTAGTGACAAAAAGTGATACATTTACTAAAAAATAACGTTCGCGCTATTATCACGTCGGAATTTTTGACGGATCTTCCGCGAGTTCGCTCTCTATGAGAAGATGTTCAGGATGCTAGAGTATGATCCATGATACGATTCCGCGTGCGCGAAGTCGAAGAACCCTCGCATGTTGGCCTCAATCGTTCCAATAAAAATATTTCCTCTCGCTCTGTATCCGAGTATTCAAGTAGACGGGAATTTTTCTTCGCGATCATCGGGGAAAGTGCAAAGTATGAAGGGGAGAAATGTACGGTGAAAATATTTCGCAGATCTCTCTACGAGTCTCTTTGAATTTTTTGAATGCTTAGGAATTTTGAGATAAAAATGAATTATTGCATGCCCCTGTAAAACAAAAAGTCGAATTCTATTAAATAACTGGTTATCATTTCTCGTAAACGATGCAAGCTATGACACAGTACCATTGTAACTGAATCTTTCGCTATTTAAATTTCAGGATTTGTACTTGAAAAATTTTTACTATTTTTGAGGATATCGATTGCAAAGAAATTCAAAGTAATAATGTCATTATAGTTATTCTGCATACCTCTGTCATAAATAGTTTAACAAATTTGATATTGTTTATTTTTTCAAAATATTGGAATTTTTTGAATTTTGCTTTCGAATTTTATGACACGGGTAGTGACAGGTACGTTGATCGAAACGCATGAAAATATTATATAACATCGGAAGAGAGGAGAGAAGTCGCGCGCGAAGCAAGCGAGAACGAGTAGAAGAGTGAGAGAACGATGACGAGGAGAAGCGAGAGAGAGAGAAAGAGAGAAAGAGAGAGTGTCGAAAGGTAGCTATGCAAGAAGAACGCGAGCAAAAAGTCCTTTTCCACGAGGTCTCTAATAGAGGCACGTGACGATGCACTTTCCGCGACCTTTACGCTCATCTTCCCTCTGATTCATCGACTTCGTCGACTTCCTCCGTCGCTCTGTCGCGGACGACGGCACAGCAAAGGAGAGAACCTCTTCTTATCCGCTTCGATGATGTCTACCGGCGAAGGCGACGAAGAAAAGGCGAAATAGCGGTGAATCGATCAGAAGCGAACTACACACTACTGGTTCTGATTACTACTTCTTCGTCGATGAATAATTGCTATCGTGCTGCACGTCGCTCTCCGTGAATTTGCATTCGATGAAATAATTCGTATGCCATAAGACACGTAATACCTCGTCGTCGACGTTGATAACGTCATAGCGGATATCATAATTATTAATGTGTAATTATTAATGTGTAAGTGATTTTCCATAATATTCTTCCATTCCGCGTTCCTAAAAGAACACATTGCTTAATATAAACTGATTGCAAATATTAATTGATTGACAGCCCGTGCGCGGATACCGCTTGCTAGGCTAGAAATGTAGTGAAGGTCTTATAGAAAGTAACGTTGAGATGTGTTCTGCTTTCTTTTCTGAATCTGCTGCGTCTTTACGACAGCTATATTTCATAGCTTTCCAACTTCTGAAATTGTTCAAAGTTAAAGCGAACTGTGATTTCGGCAGTTTAAATGTAATTAAGCTGTACCAAATTGTAGAGTAGCGAATTAATTTACGATAAGGCCGTGACCTAAGCTGTTACTTTTTCGGGCTGTATTGTACACTTTACATGATATATGTATGTATATACCTACCTACATGTCCGTCCAACGAGATGACGCAGAGGGTGGCGACACCGCGGGGGTACCGTAAAATTGCCGTGAGAAACGCCGTCCTTCCGCAGGTACGCGTGCGACTTTAGAAGACCGGAGGTCCTCAGGGGAAGATTCAGGTAGCCACGAGAGAACCTATCCGCGCAGCGGTGATCGTGGGTGGAACTTGGAAACGTAGGACCCCTTCGTCAACGAGGGAATCGCTTGCGTATCCGCCCGCCGCGCCGGGATGGATTCTCGCACAAAAGGACCTCTCGCCCGAGGACCCGAGCTGTTCTCATTCATTGCTATCGCCTCAATGTAGATTTTTCTCATACGAACGCTTTAGGAATCGAGGGTATAAGGGAATGAGGTCTGAGGGGGCGGGACTCGGGCATCCAGGTAAGAGGATACCCTCGCTTTTGCGCGAAGAACACCGAAGAACGCATCGCACCCGGAACTTCTTACTTATCTTCGCTCTGTTAACCTTGTTCTTTTTCTTTCTCAGGCTCACTCGATTTCGCGCTGATTTCCCTTTCGTTTACTCGTGCACGCTGTGCAGTTATTATCGCATGCTTTTCTCAAGGTTAATCTGTTCGGCAGATCAATCCTAAGTTCCTCTCGCATCGACTTTATATCGCGCTTGCGTTTATCAACCTATAACGTCGCGTCGCTTCGAGGACTTTTACCACCGCAAAATATAAAGTTTATATTTTTAATATTGTGGGAGGGGATCGGTGCAATAAAATTCTACGCTGCGACCAACAGCCACGCATAAGAGTTCTGTTGTAAGGTACTTCAGAAACCTTTGCTCTCGGATGCAAAGCTATATGTGTAGTTTAATAGAGAGCGGCACTCTATATTTATTCATCTTGATTTGAGACCGATATACACGAAGGGAGAGTGGTTTCGAGAGGGAAACGAAAAAGGGCGAGAGGGAGGAACTCCGATGGACAGATAATGCTGGTACGCGCGGAGTTCGTAGAGAGGGTCGTGGCTGTACTAGGTCGAAAGGGTTGAATGCCGACGGAACCGTTTAATTTGGCCTTTGTGGACGTATCCTGTATTCGTTGCACGATATATGGCCGGTCCCGTCTCGCCAATATGAGACCGCGATCTTTCTAGTGCGAGTGAAAAACAGACTTCCGAAAAATCTCCTCCAACGTAGTTCTTTTGTTCTAAATATAGGTGCGAAAAGAAATGTAGAAATTTATGTCTTCTCTAAATTAGGTAACGTTTAAAAACATATGTCAAACTTTCACTTTCAAAGAATACACCATCTTGTTCACATCTAAAAAAATATTGCGACGCGTACTCCAAATTGGAAAAAAATAGCACAAACACATTTGGATTCAAATACCACGAATTTCGATTTTCTCTGTAATGATTTATTGATCGCCTTGTTTACGACGCGCATACGAATTTATTTCAAAAACGCATTACCTCCACGCTTCCATCGTCAGAGATCTGATTTTTAATTAATAAATTATGACTCTTATGGTAATCTTGTGAGAATCTTGTGTAATCGATTATGTATTCCTATACAAAATTACATATTTAGACGCAGCGTTGCTTCATTCTTTCCGTGTCATGCGTGTCACGAAACGTATGAAGAATTGAGACCAAATTCGTGCGTGACACCGACCATAAATGCTCGCGTTGGCCTCCACATAAATTATCATACCTAAAATGTGTATCCGAAAATACGCAAAGAGACGCTACGATGCGAAGCGAATTTCCGTGCCGCGTCGCCGCCACACAAGTTAGGTTTCTAGAAATAACTGATTTTGTCATTGAACGAAATTAGGATCAAAGAATATTTCGAACAGCTGCGTTGTTGAAAAAAATGAGAAACACGATGATAAAGATAAAACGCTGGATTGATGACTTCAAACTTATTTTTGGCTCAAGTTTCCTTCTCAATAATAAAATTTCTAATTGCTCGGCGTATCTCGCGGCGTATTTTCATTAATTACACGTTGAGCCTTCTAATTTGCAAAACCTCAAAGCCAAAAAAATCCTTGCGGATAAGAGAGCATTTTATTTAATTTATAAGAGTATTTATTTTAAAAAAGTGTTATAAAATTATTTTGTGAGTAATGTATAAATAATTGAATCGCATAGTCATTATTAATTACCATAATATATTTGTGATGTGAGACTAAAGTCTCCACTTCGCGTATCATTATTGAGAGCCAAAAGTTTTAGAGTTAAATCGAGTCCGCTCGTTATTTCTAAGTTACAGCCCTTTCATCGAATTTTCCAACTACATTCGGCCGACCTATTGACACAATTTTCGCCCGGAATTCTTTTCTTGAATGGAACTCCGTCTGTTACCGAATGCGTACCGATCTCTGCCTCACCTGTTGCGTATTGTTGCACTCTCAAGGCAACCCGATTTGCACGGTGAATGCACTTATGGCCGCCTATCGACGGTATGAAAAGCGAGAGGCGCCAAGGGGCATCTATGGCGCCTCTCCCCGTGGCATACGCGGTCCTGTTTCGGGAAAAGAGGGGCGCGTGAGAGTCCTTTGATCGCGCGAGCTCTATTGAAAAGTCCCAATAGAGACTGTCTCGTCTCGTGGAAGAATCCGCTATTATTACGTTCTCGCTATTGACTTTATAGAAACCGCAAAATCGACTTCGCCTGAGCATTCAGCTCTATTACGAAAATTAACACGCCGCATTGAATTCGCGAATAGGAATCGGTAATGCCCGGACATCCTCCTCCCCAGCGATTTCATTTTCACCCCGTCAGGGATTCTATGACGGTGAGCGCATCCGACAATAGGTATATTTTATGAATCGCAAGAAGCTATACAGATAACACGAAGTAATGTTATATCATAGATAATAATGTAACAATAAGATTGATGATAAATTAAAAACAAAAGATTTTTTAACTTTTATTGCGTTAATTTTTAATAAGTATAAAGAAACATACAATAAATCCATCATACATACGATTTGGTTTCGTTTGCTTTAATATATCACGTTTAAAATGTCAAGTCAATGTCGAAGGTTGATTTAATACGCTTCTGTGTCATTTTCTTAGCTGATGATAAGTTCCCTCACGCGACAATTACCCTTGCGCTTCATACTTAATTTGCCAAACAAAGCAAAAGAATCTCTTAAAGTGCCGAATGCCGATTCTTTCTTTCTCTTGGCATTCTGTCGTTTCTCGGTCTCGGTTGAATTATTACGGAGAAAGTTCGCGGAGAATGCTCTGCTTAGAGTTTCTGGACGATTTCGAGAGGGAAGAGATGAAGAGATCCCGCTCCCCCCTCTCTTCTTCTCGCATATCCCTCCGCGCGATGCAAAGTTCTCGCAGGAAATCGCGTCGCGGAATTCGACTGGAAAGAAATATTGCGCGCGATTTCGCAAACGTCTCGCAATTTGTCGGTTACGAGCAATTTCGAAATTCTGACGCTAATTTATCAACGATGCCGATCTGTCGTTAATTATCAATCGATATAGCGCACGCGCATTGCACTCTTTCTTTCTTTCCTCTTCCTTCACCCTCTTTTTTCTGTTTCAATAATCATTATGCAATCGCGCATAAATTACGCAATATGGCAATATACACTTTGATTCCGTACAAAATTATTGTCGTCAATATTGTATTTTGGATTTTTTTTCCGAGGTCACAACGATGGCACAAACAAAATGATGAAACAAATATGAAAGATGGCGCGATGCTGTCTACATCGCACGATTCAGGTAAAGGTCCGTCGAAAATGCCAGGTGCGCTTAGAGCCATTGACACGACCCAGGAAATATATAAATTATCCCCCAAGACTTCTCGGGGAACACCCCAAGGTGAAAATTTACGAGCAAATTAATCGTAATATCGGCAGCCGGCGATTTTTTCCGATGTAACCGTCAAAAATCTTTTTCCCGCATCTGGAATAACGACGTATAATAAAATGTCATTCGTAAGTTCAAAAAAAAGAGACGTAAAAATGCGAGCACTATAACTTTAACGACGAAAGAAAAATTCTTAGAAATTCATAAAATAGTAATTGGATGCTTGTTCCTCGCTGACTTGCAGTAATATGAGATGTATATTTGTTTATTTTTTAGAGAAACGAAATTGTTACTGAGATGTATCGAGATAATAAGAGACAAAAGGACATTTGTGAATATTTTCGGTGAAGGCTTTTTTGAAGGAATTTTTGGGGGTCTCCTGCAGATACGGTCTGTCTTAAGAAGCTTTTGTATTTAAGGGTAAAAAAAAAGAAAGTTAATGGAAGAGAAGGTCTCAAGGGGAAAGAAGACAATTTATGGTATTTTCTAAAATAAATGATCTTTTAATACATGAAAGAAAATATAATGCTGATGTTAAAGATAATATAATTTTTTATCCTAAGATATTGATTATATGTAAAAGAAGAAGAGATGAAAGAAAGAGAGAGTGGGGAAGAGAGAGGGGGATGGCAAAATTCTTCGTACAGCCGCTGGTCTTTGTTGTAGGATTTTGCGATTCGCTGGGCCGGCTAGATTCTCAGGTCCAGGCCTAGGAATCCTCTTGCCTAATAGGCTTTTCCACAGATTCGTTGGAGAAAATATCGGCGAGCTTATGTTGGTCTTTTCTCTCCGTGTCTTCTTCTTCTTCTTCTTTTTGCTATCGCTTCGTCCTTTTGCACGTAGAAATGATGATCGCGTGCGCATCGATCGTTCCCGAGGCCCGCTGGAAAAACAGTTCCAGGATGATATATTTGGAAGGATTTCGTTCCGCGGCTATTGTGTGAGACTTGCAGCGATTCGATTCGATAACATATTCGTTTCGCATCATACTTATACACCTTGTATGTATATACATATATATATAAATTGTCAAACGTAATAATCCATGTTAAAAGCTTGCATCTCGTTTTCTTAAATAATTAAACACGATTTTTTGTCGATCTAACAAAAGTAAAAATAAATTCATACGGTAACACAAACATTACGATGCTTCGACGCGATACACGCATGTTTGTGCATTTATTTGCTAATTACTTATAATTTAATTAAATGCTAATTCAGTTTTCGTGCCAGATTCGCATTTCTATCTATATAACATCAATACATACATTTATTAAACTTTTAATAAGATGGAAGAATTGCGAGTGTGCTACCTGAATTAATTAGTCGCATTAATTTAACATCAACTCCCAGCAGTAATGCCGGTTAACGTTGCATCAATCTCACGAGGTAGATAAGGCTCGCCGGTCGTGACAATATTGATCATATCCGCGGGACAAAAAACCGGATGAGAGTTCGCGTGGGAAAAAGAGAGTGTATATACGCGCGGAGTTAACGAGCCTAATCCTGTCAGCCTCATGAGTCGAGATTAGGAGAGATCTTGCTTGCAGACGGCGAAGGCACGAGCGGTACGAGCCACCTGTGTACTTACCGGTATATACGGCCGACGGTGTCCCGCGGTGTCGTTCCGCTTTTCAGAACGCGTACGGATGACCCTCGCGCGGTTACGCGAGTCCCAAAAGCGTGTGCACCCTGAAACAGCGCGCTCGCTCGCGCGCTACGTAAATAAGAATAAAACGTTTCGCAAACAAAAGCACCGTTACGATAACGAACCTGTCGACGTGGACCTCGAACTCGTCGGGAACTCGTTTCCGCCCCGTGGAAGAGGGAGAAAAATCGTTAACCCGTCGCATCGGACTAGCACCGCTTCGCACAAGCAACTCGCGTTAATCTTTATTCTCTCTCCGTAAACCTCGGCCAACACTGTTACCGCAGTGACGAGGCAGTGCCGGCGTGGCGTTTCTCTAGAAAGAAAGAAGAGTGATAAGAGCGGCGGTGAATGCGTGTCTCGCGAACCGTGAAAACAGCAAATTGATAAGAGCAATATATATCCTAACACATGTTCAATGAATTCAGTTCATGTCGTTTAATCCTTTCATCATTAAAGGGTGTGAAATATAACATAAACCCCCAAAGATGTATGAAGATAAATGTATTTATTATACGGAACAAATAATATATATTTATTAATTTTTATTTCTATCTTAAATAAAATAATGAGTAGACGGAGTTTTTTCATTTCACATTTTATTTTGAATACTGAATGTTTTGTTGACCGCGCATATCTCGATATTGCTTATCGGTGATTTCGAAATTTAAGAACTAGGAAAATCTGGAAGATTTTCAACTTTGATACGAGATATTTAGGTACGTGAAATTCGAGTAAAAGACGGTTCTTTTTCCTTTATAATTATTTTCTTACTTGAACCTTGGTCAACGATGGCACGCCAAGAGATGTCCCTTCAAGACGGACGTTAGGGGTTCGTGAATGAGATTCCTAGCTGTGCTCGCCATTCATACGAGCCTCGTTTTCAGGACGAGATCATCGATAACAGCCGGTGCATTTATATCGCGTTACCCGCGTCTATTTTTCTTCCGATGCGCTTCCTTCGTGCTTTATAGCTATTTCTCATACAAGGGAATTCTCAAATAAACACCGCGGTTAAGCAGTGCTAAACTTAGCACTGAAAAATACATGTTTCGAAATATGTTTACCAAAGTAAAAGAGATCTTTAAAAAAGATCTACCTTATATCATTATTTTCTTTTTTATTTTCTCCACGATTAATAATGAAGTATGTAGTAGTAATTTAAAAAAAAATATCAGATGCCAGAGTGAATAACCGAGTTAGTTGATGTACTCTCGTGCGGACTTTTTTGTACATTTATCGGATTCGAAGCTAGTCGGAAAATCCAGAGCATCGTTGTCGATTTAACGCGTCTCTCCCACCAGCGTAGTTCCTGCTTTCTGTAATTTTTTTTATTTTATTTTAAAGTATCGGCTTTCTATGGCCGCGTTAACGAGTTACCATTGAGTTCGATGACACCCTTCTAGGACTATCCTTCGTACTGTCGCGCGATTGAACGTCTCTCTCTCTTTCTCTCTCCCCCTTTCTTTCCCGTTGACTCGCCTGTCTTCGGCAGAAGAAAGAAGAGCGCTAGATCAGCGAGGATCGGTGCTTTCACAGCGTGCAGGTACGAGGGAGTAACGCGATACATCGAGACAGGGGATGCCTTAGTTTTCTTTTTTTCTCTCTTGCTTGCTCTTCGTTCCTAATTCGAGAACACAAGAGGCCGCAACGTCTGGAGAAATCGAACCGCGCCGACGGTTTCAATCGATTATTTCTCAAGGATATTATGCTGCCAACCGTTGCACTCTTCCCCCCCTCTCCCTCTCTTTCTCTTGCGTTACTAGAATAAAGAAATTAGAAGAAGAAACGCACAGAATTTTTACAGATTTCAGAATAATTATCTAGAGTGTCAAAAGACTAAATTCTCTGCATCGCAGTTGCACTAATTTCAATATTTTTTAAATTAATTATTGCCCTTTGATTTTGTATTTGACTTTTTCGATTTTTTGTGACAAATATAAGCTTTGCGCGCACAAAATTGAGTCAAGAAAATGAAAATTGTGACGGGAAAAACAAGCGACGAGAGAAAAATATTTTTTACCAAACGAAATACGATGGTCAACCGAGGATAGTGGCAGCGGCAAACTTCTTTTCCTCCCCCAAGCGACAAATCCACAGGAGGTCTTTTTGGAATTTACGGGAGTCCGACTTTCGACGTAGGTATGAATGACTTGGCATTTCGTACCTGGTCACAGTAAAATAGCGAGATAAGTTTCAGGCATTTTCAGGAATCGTGCGTTTAGTTTGAGACCGTATAGTAGCTTATTCTAAAATGTTACGATGTGTTTTACGTTCTGAATTTTCTTTGTTTATGAGTAGATATATATTCAAAATGTTATAAGATATAAACTCTTATCGTCTTTTTCTATCTACTTTTTGCTGGAAGACACTATTCTTGTTTTAAACTTATTTTAAATATTTGTTGTTAGTTTAGTCTTCTTATGTACTAAATTTCTTCTTTGTATTATTTATAGCGTTACATCTTTGCATTATATGACATCTTCTAAAAGATACGATAAAACGTATTGACGATAGATTTAACTCCGGTAACATTAAGCTGGTAACGTAGGCCATTAGGCTTGTAGATACCATTACAAGTTAATAGTTTAGTCGATAGCTCAGTTAATCAATTTTGGTCAACGTTCCCTTAATGGCCTCGAAGATCAAATGGATCTAAACAGAGACCAATCGAGTCCTTGCCACTATATTCCGCACAAGCAGAAACCGCGACATCAGATCTTGAATAAGGGCTGAGCTCCTTCGCCAGTCATCTCGCTGCGATTAATTCCATTAGCGTCTTTCACGTTGTTAATTTCTTGTTTTGAGTTGCATTCGGGTACTTAATAACACAGGTCTACAAACTTTTGCTTTTTTCTGTGGTCTGGAAAGAAGGAGTTGTTTCTTGTAGTTTTTTGTGCGCTGAACCCGAATGCGCAAGCAAAAATGTCGTTTCACATCAGCTTTATGAGACAAATAGAGTTAATGCTCTCAAGAAACGCTTTTGACCATTTTTGGAGATTCACAGCTGACGAACCGATGTATGAAAGACTTTTAAAACGACTGAAATTAAAGCTCGAAAACGTTGTACTTTAATATGAGAATGCCGAATCTTTTACTATTAAGCACCATTGAATCTCAGGTGCGTTTTATTTTTATATGCCCTGACCTGATAATGAAACATTTTGCTTGCGGATTTAGCGTACAAAAACCTATAGAAAACTTCTTTTCTTTTTCAGATCGTAAAATCATGCAGACTCGTGTAATTATTATATATATGCATTTATATAGATACTTTATATTTTGAAATTGAAACAGTTACATTACACGTACATTATAATTCCATTGTATAATTGCAAGAAATTGAACAGACAGACAACAAGTGTTGGTTCCTCATTCTTGTTTTAACTCGGCAATTTTTAGTGACAATACTTCGTATTTTTTGATAGCGTCTTGTAGGGTTGTAGACATCCGACAAATTCTTTCCGGATGAACCGCGAAGAATAAAGTGCGCACGTGGAGTATGACAGGAAGAGAAAGAAAAAGAGAGAGGAAAGAGAAAGAGAACGAACGAGATCGAGCAGTAACGCCCCCGTCCCTCGACGTATCGCGTTCTTCGGGAGCAGATGTTCTCGGTGGACCCGGGACTCCGCGCATTTTGACTGACAGTTGAATACCTCTGAAAGGACTGCGCAGATCTCGGTACTATCCGTCCTCCATGGTTCTAAATTTCGTGTGCGAGCGTTTACGACGTATACTCGCCGCCACAAAACGGCCTCTTCTCGTCGAAATTAAAAATATTCTATCCCCGCGGAAAACGACAGGAAGATGGCGAAAGAGAGAAAGATCGTATTATTTTTGTCTTGAGATAGATCAACACGCGATCGACACGGTTAATGTCTCGTATACGTTTCGTTGATGACAAAATGTCGCGACTAACAAGCGCATCGGCGTCCTCGATGTCCACGAAATCGACACAGGGAAGCGTGCGTCGTCTGATCTGACCATAGAATCCTCTCCGTCCGTCGTCGGGACGACCTCCTTTGTCCTATCATACTGTCGATAAAGGCGACATCGAAGGGTCAATACTCCGAGAAGTTAGATCCGGGAATACCTGATACGTGATCAGCGACGAGACATCGACCTGGAATGTTATGACTATGACACATGTATACAAAAATCCGCATAAAGATATTTGTTCTCCATATGGAATTCTCTAGATCTTATCGAGCCAGAATGTTGTCTTATGATGCTTGTTAAAAATCCGCATAAAGATGTTCTCCATACGGAAGTTTCTCCATATGACGCAAAAATTAATTTGCTTCTCTCGAACAGTTATTGTATTTCTATATCGTATACGTGATTTGCGCGGCATAACTCGGGCGATCGGTCGGAAAAGTTGGGAAGACACGTAAACTTTCCCAGCACGAGGTAAGAGGGACGTTTAACGTGGATGGCCCCAGGGAGGCGACGGTAGACATGGGCCGACGATAGCAATGTCATGGTAGCCACCGGAAATAGCCGGCACTATCAGCCGCTTTGCCGGTTAGCGTGCCGTCACCGCAGAAAGAGTTCCAATCTTCTATTCAGCACGTTCTTCCACGCCTCTCGCTCTTCCTAGTTCCATCGGACTATTTTCCCTCCTACTCTCTCTCTCTCTCTCTCTTTCTTTCTCTCATCTTCCTTCGCTCGCACGTCTCTTTTTCCCTTTTACGGGTTGCCCGATACAACGTCTCGACGAGAATGGACTGGGACCGTTTCTACCGCCGAAAAAAGAAGCGCGAAAGGGTGGCAGAAGATGGCCGGAAGCATGAAAGAAAGCAGATGCCCCGACAACCCCGACTTATCTGCCAACATCCTTCGGCCCTCCCGCTGTACTGGCTCCCTCGCGCATTCTTCTCCGATTCTCCACGGTTTAGCAAATGACCAGATCTTTTTCTCTTTTTTTCCCCTTCAATTTAAACATATTCGTAGTCGGTGCATTTGCAAAAATGTTTTGCGATTATTATTTGTATGAATTTTATTTATTCAATATATTTATTCAATAAAAATATAATTGTAAAGTACAAATGGCGATAATTTGAAATTTGCAGATCGTGATAAATTACATATATAAATATTTTATTTTTTATAATTCGATGGGCGCAATGACGCGTCGGGAATACGCTGTAACGAAACGCTATGGACGCAGAGCGATAGAACGATGTAAGCGAAACGCAGTGTCGTTGATAGAGTATGCAAACTTCATTGCCCAAGAGGGTGGGCGACGGACTTCGCCCTTTCTTCGTTTCTTTGCTCACGCCGGCGGCCTGCACCCCATTCGGCGCGGTAAGTAGCTGCGCTACTAAGCGGTGGTTGTGGTGATACATCATGGGGTGTCAACGAGTGTCCCTGCCGCTGTAATCTCGCATCCATCAAGGCGACGCGCGGTTCGGGACGGGACGGGTCGGGCGGGAGGGAAGCGAGCACGGGCGAGCGGGCGGACGTACGACGGTTCGCTGATCGATGTCCATCGGCTCCGAGAAGCGACCTCCGAGGCCTCACCTACGACCTTCTTTCTCTCCTAACACGCTCCGACGACGGTGGCGGCGGGGTAGCTCTCGCTGGGATCAATCGGTTTTTGCCCGACTCGATTTTCATTTATCTTTCCCTATCTGAAGGCTGCTATCGTCATCGCGATCCTTCAGGCCGCGCGCACGCTCATGATGTAAAGCCTGGACAGTCCGCGTCGTTCCCGTGTATCCCGAATCAGGCGCGAGTTTCGCAACTCGCGTAAAAAATGATGGGGGAACAAACGTTCCCCCAAAAGCCCGTCGATTAACTGTAACTGCAGTCCCGTTGTCTCTTTGTCGCTTTCCAGTCTCGGTCTCCAGTCTCGGTTCTGGAAAGCGAAAGACAGTTGAAGCTATAATCAATGTTCTCATTCCTCGTTCGGCTAATTATTCTCTAATCTCTCACACGAACGTTCCCGTGGCGAGCCCGTAAAGCCAGGATTACCGGATGTAAGGATGCCAGAATGCGATGTAAGGATTATAACGGTGTCCTTGATCCTAAGAGACCTTCGCAGGTATCGTCTTAGTGTTTTCTTCTCGCTTCTCTTCTTTGTCGTGCGATGGATGATGATTGGTATATTTTGTACGATAATACCAGGAAGAAACCCCAAAGTTAATAGGCGTTAAATCCTTATTGCTGATATTTATGCAAAATAAACTTGACTATTATATATTTCTGTTTTTTTATTTCAAAGATATATATATATATACATATATATGTGTGTGTATGTGTGTGTGTGTGTGTGTGTGTGTGTGTGTGTGTGTGTGTGTGTGTGTGTGAGATAGTTCCAAACAAAATATTGTGTTTGGAAGATAAAACAAAAATTACAGAAGCAAATTATTATTTATCTCTTATCCAAAATTCCGCATTGACGATGTTACTTTTTTTATCCTTTCCCTCTGTGAGGGAATTTTTCCCAATGAACTTTTATAACCCCTGTTTACGCAGAAAAATCACGCGGTAGCGTCGGCCGTAACGCGGCCGTCAGTTGCAGCGAATAAATTACGTCGCACGGTCGGGGCTGGTGTATATTGCTCGCAAATGGTATATCTGGATAATTCGACGTGGTGGCGAATCGACGTCGAATCGCTTTATTGCGGACTGGTTTGCAAACAGTGCCATGCGGAGCGGACCCGAGCGTACCACCGTTCCCGTGATTAATGGCCGAGGGTGCGCCAGAGTAGTCCAGAAATTAAGCGCGGAAAAAAAACAGATCGTACCTCTCGTTACGGGTACGATTTCCGTTCCGCCGGCTCCGTCAAGATGCCAATGAATAGTCCCACAGCAACGTCTAGTGAACCTCTCCTCTCTCGTTAATTAACAGGAAAATTATTCCGGCCTCTAAACAACTCACGAAGACCTTGTGCTTAAAAGCTAAACGGTTTTTCGGTACCGTGAGTTCTTCCACGATTTTTTAAAAGCAAAATTTAAGTGCGAAATTTAGGCATTTAAAAAGCCTTGCCAAACTATTCCTTATTATATTAACAATAAACCGTAGGAAACGAAAAATTATAATTAATCTCGTACATTTCGTATATATTTAGCATGGCATGCATATATTTCGCGCATCTCGATCCGATTGCAAGTAATATGTTATACAGCTCTAAAAATGCTGCACCACGTTCGCCGGTCGACTGGAGGCCAAAAATTTCACGCGCGCACACATATACGCACACTACACCTAAAAGCGTCGTTTTTCCCCTCTTGACCCTGAATTATTCAACGACTCGAAGACCCAGCGAGGACTTCATAAAAATTGCACGCGTCGTGATTGCCGTGGTTCAGAGTCAACGGATGGGAGGAAGAGAGACTACGGGGAGAAAAGAGAAAGAGAGACCTTTAAAATTTACCCCCCCGATCCCTGAGGGATGACGCCATCTTCTTTCCATGGCGCGACGCTGTTTTTTTTTAATCTGGGACGTGTAAACGCCAAGTGGGACGATTAGGTGCACTATGAATGAGCCGGAAAATCGGAATTGATTCTTCTGTGACCTCGCATCAATGAGTAACAACATGTGCTTCTATATAAAGAGAATGTTTCATCTCTGGTTAGAATAGAAACGACGTATTTCGTTCTGACAACTTTGATTTTTTGCAGTCTTATATTGTATGATTTATTAATTATTAAGGCTTTGCCAGTTGTGAAAAATTGCGACTTTGCAGCCTGTTTTCCGTTCTACATATATGACTTTTTGCGGCGTTTGAAATCCTCTTTGTAAATTTTTTTTTCATCGACCACGCGAATTTCCACCGTAAAACTAACCGTCGACCGCGGGTCGAGAAACGTCCCGGGTGACGTATAATCGATCAGACCGAATTCCCCTCTTGTCGCCAATCCCTTAAATCCGCCCACCTATCACTTCGCGGTACGTAAAGGGTATGTTTAGAATCCGACGGGGGCTTTAGAATGGTGCTCGCCCGGCGATTCGTAACAGTCGTGACCGCGTACTCGGCATAATGCGGGAATCGTGTTCCGCATCCGGAAGTATCGCGCGCGGGATAGATGTTCGCCCGGTGCGGACGCGCTTTGAAAAACTGGCCGCCAAGCAAACATCTTTGAGACGTGTAACCGGGGGAGGGATTTCGGTCATATTTAATGCATCGCTTCGACGAGATCCCATTGCGTTTGAATAATTATCTCGAACGACTTAAAGTATTACAATTTTCTGTAAATAAATTAACACATTCTTTGAAGTAAACTTCTGATACGAATATTAAAAAAAAAAAAGTTACGATTATTTGATATAGTTTTGTGTGTAAAACGCTACGGATGTTGAATTGTGAGATATCGTAGCGCGGTAGATAAATATTTAATGCGACAATAAAAAAAGTTACAATTAAGGTATGAATTTAGGATATCATAAAATAAAAGCAAAATTTTACCAACTGGCTTTTGGACTCTGCATAACTGAATAAGCTTCATACATGAACGGCATCAGAAGAGTTTTGTATTAGCTTCAAGAAAAATATTGACGAAACAAATTTACACCTTCCGATCGTTTAAAATCCGCAACGACGAAGTTCTACATTGAATACCGAATCTTCGCCGACGTACTGAACGAGGGATGAAAGGGGAGGGGGAGTGGTAAAGTCCTCACCCTTGCCCTCGACCTCGCCCCTCAAGGGTAATAAAACGGCAATTTAATTCGTACACTTGATAAACGCCGCGGCGCGCCGCGCCGCGCCGCCTGCGCCCGCGCGAAGCTTGGCGAAAGTCAAACGAACGGGGAGGGCTTATTTTGCAAATCATCGCCTCGGCGATAATAAAGCGCACGCCTCGAGAAACAAGGAGCAAAATAAAGGTGCGACGTGAGCGATGACGAAACCTCCGCGGGTCTGCGTTTCACAGGGGATAATGATAAACTGCCGGCGTCAGAGTTAAACGATCGATTATTTCGTCGTGGAGAGAGAGATGCGCGCATCTACGCGGCGGTGATGGAGCGCATACAATAAATTCGAAGCTGAGAAAAGTGCGCTCCGCACGGTATGCCGGAGCCTTCACCGTTGCCTTCACCGTTCGATTTGGCGCCCTTCGTTTCGATCGCGCAAGTGCAAAGCGGCAAAAGTAATTGCTACGGAGAACGTCGGTTGTTTCATTGCCAAGGCGTCAATAGTTGTAAAGACTTCAATAAAAGACACATGACGTGCTGAGCTTCAGCAGCAAATGCGAATAGCAAAAGATATTGCATTTCGGTTTATAGTTTTACGGTGAATATATATTGATATATATTTCTAGAATAAATTCAGATTATTAAGTATAAATATCAAAGTAATTTATGGAAGGTGAGGGAAAACGCGTTAACAAAATGTTCAATTCGTGATTAAACGGACATTTATACGCCTTGGATATGGACACCTTTCGAATAAGCACATTTATGTTCCCTTGTTCAAAAATTGCAAGTGACTATTGAGGATTATCGCTATATTATACTTGCGGAATAACTTCGCATTCCATTCGTGAGCGCATTGAGAACCCGTGGCCGCGCGTCCGGCCAGCCCGCGACGGAGAGGGGTTGGAACGTAGGTAAAGGGGATTTTGCAGGAGGGGAGGGGGGGTTACTCGCAGGGTGGTTAGTGGCATTCATCGCGATGCAGATGGCTTCCACCCTTCGCGCCAGCGAGAGCGAGAGAAAGAGAGGAAGTGGGCGAGAAAAAGAGAGATCGAGCGGTCCGGGAGTGAACGAGAGGGAGATCACCGGCGATGCTGCCGCTTGCTGTTGCTGCTACTGCTGCCGCTGCCGCCGTCGGCGTCGTTGCTGCGTGTGCGTGCACGCGTTTTTTCCTACGTCCCTCTGTGCCTTTGGCCTCTGCATAACTGCCTCCCCTTCCCTCCTGTGGTGCACGCACACGTGCGTACGATCGACCAATCGCGTGTTGCCTCTTTCTCTCTACGTGGAATGTGAGTATGCGTGTGTGTGTATATGTGTGTGTGTGTGTGTAGGCGAGATTGCGTCCAGCGTGCGTAATGGTGCGTATGCGCCGTATGCGGCTTTTTATTTCTTCACCAAGGAAGAGGAACAGAAGTTAACCGACGCGTACAAACCGCGTGCGCCGAAGGTGCATTCGAAACTTCGCCTCCGAGCCGGAATGATACGAGCGATAATCGTGCTTTAAATCACCGCAAGATATGAATATACGGATATGGAAGTTACGTCTCGTTCAATATCCTTGCCTTTATGTTACGTAAAGCCAAAAGGCACAATGTCTTTGTTACACAATCTAAATCCAACGAGTCAGATTTTTTTTTTACCTTGCTGTCGATATAGTTACCAAATATTCTGTGAATAATGCTTGGATAATTTTATAGTTCAATATATTTACAATTTATTATGAATAACTGATGAGATCTGAAATGGTCTCGTTATTAGTATTCCTCCCCTAAAAGGCGGATATATCAAACGCAATCGCGCGATAATTCGTTTTTCCGTTCTTCGACACCAGCGCTATTGTTTCCCACGTGATTCCCAGCCGAGTCTGAAATTAAAAGAATACGTAACGTCGTGTTAAACGATTACTCGCTCTCGGTCGCCTTGCACGCACGATTTCGTCTGGGTCACAACAAGAAGCGTATCTCGAATAAACGGGAACGTCGTCTCGGATTTAATTCTCGTTTACGAACGTACCCCCCTTTGCCTCCCTTCCGCTCCCCGTGCGATCCACCCCTTCTCCTTTCTCCTACTTGGCTCGTGAACGTATATTGTATATTCTCCCGAGGGTAGACCCCGGTTCTCTGTATTTACCTGTCACCTCGATGACGATCGTGACGAGGGTACTACGCGTACCCGGCGTACCCTTCGTTCTTGACGCTGTTCAGGGTACGAATGCATATAGACGTCTTGGATCTGGCTCGTGTGTCGCGTACGGTTTTTCATGAGCTTGCTCGCACACGCGAATTATCTAGAGGTACTAAAAATAACCTGCGGTACGGATTCAACGCTATTAACGGATTTAATTCGAAGACATTGGTAAGAATAATTGAGAACTACATTGACGTCAATTCGTATATCGTTAATTGGTCAATAATGAAACCACGTGTGCGAAATCCACTTTAATTAGCTCAGTATTATAACACGATATTTGATGTAAAAACTTGTAAGAGAGTAGTTAAAATCAATACGCGCGTACAAACATGGGGTCGACGATTTCACCGCATATCTCCCTCGGGAGGGGGGGGAGAAACATTGGTAAACAGCGATCAATTATATACGCGCGAGTCTCGTGGTTGTGCGTAAATTATCTCGTTCTCGCTTATATCTGGAGGTACGGGAAATCGTCACATTTTTCATGGAGATTAATCGAGTCGACAAACGAGTTCGATCAATGAATAATCGATCCGGGAGGGCGCGATAAATCGGCTGCTACTGGCCCGGTGGTAGCTACTGATTCCACGCGCGATTTGCATACGCAGGAACGTGTCGCGGTACCAACGACACCCCAGGCCCACCGATTCGATTATCATGAAAATGTCTCGAAAACGTGTGTCGCATCGCAGACACACTCGCAGACGGCTCTCGCCAATGACGCGCGGCGCGGCGCGACGGCTTGCCCGACGAAGAGAGAGAGAGAGAAAGAAAGAGGGAAAGAGCGGCCGAGACGAGAAGGGGAGCCCCTCGCTCGCCAGGAACAGGGGGGCTACCACACGAGACACGAAAATTGGCATAAATGAGATTGATACGACTTTAAGTTACTCCACGTGAGAGGCTCGCCGCTCGTCGAGATTCTGGTCCCGCCACTCGTCACGCCACTTTGCGCGCGGCTCGCCTCCTCGTGAAGAAAAGCGCTCCGAACGACGCTCTCGACCCGAGGCGTCCAACCAGATACGCCCCTGCCGTTGACCGGCGTGTCGTTCGTTTCAATAACGATCTGCAGGAACCCGTTCTGCGGAAAGTGACGTTGAGAAAGAAAGAGAGAAGAACCCGCCAGGTAGCCTTACAGTGGCGAAGCTGTATTAGCGTCGACCTATTTTGGGCCGTACCTCGATGGCTCCGATGAATCGAGAGTGAGCTTTTCTCTTTATTCTCCCGAGGCGTTGATGGTGAATGCGCTTTGCGACAGGTGGCATTTATATGTTCTTATGTACGTATATATATCTCTCTTACCGAGCACAACGTCGCTGGAGGAATCTTGAAAAGTGCCGTAATCGATATGTATCAGTTGATCTCATAGACTCGGTCCCGTCATATGTTTGCACGCATGTTAATCTTATTAAAATCGAGTCACTTTTATAAAATATATGTTGGAAAAAATTATTTTTTAAACTTTGTTAGGAAATTTCGCTTTTAATGAAATTTTTTATGGGGTGTCGGCATTACTAGCATTTTCAGTATAAATATACATACGTAACGTATCGACCAGAAAAATTATTATGCTAATAAACTCGATAATTCTGAAAAATAATAAATGAGCAAACATTTTGCAATAGTTTAACTCTCGTATATAACTTATAATTAAAAAATAGTTAGTGTCCGGATCAATTGACATTCTCATTTTATACACGACTCACTATAGCTTTTTAACGATTTCAACGTCACGATTTCAATCGATTGCCAAAACGCAGCTATCCCGAAGATGCTCCCACGGATGGCGAAGGAATACCGTGTACGAGGGTGACCGCGCGGAATCTGGGAGCGGCGGTGTGTAGAACAAGTAATAAAATAATTTTAACGACCGGCTTGAATTATGCGCGTGGTACAAATAATAATATCTGCCCGGCACGCATCCCCGCAATAAATATCGAAGGGGTCCCCGGTTCTCGTCCCCCTCCTCCTCCCTCCTCCCTCCGTTGACGATCCAGGAACCCTCGAGCATACCCTCTTCACGGTGCACCTCGGCGAGGTTCATACTCGGCTATGTGGAGCAGAGGGCCCCCGATCGTACCCGAGGGGGGACCTTGCGAAAAGGGGCCTGACCTCGTCGCAGTGATTCTCCGCTCTCCGGTGCCAGCGATCGTCGTTGCGTCTCGGAGACGATAACGTGGGAATGTCGATGTAACCGCAGCCATTCTACGGCCGGTTCAACGAGATACGCATCTTTTCCTTGTTTCAACAAGATACACGCTATCGAAGGCATATTTCCCAAGCAATAATGATTTTTATCGGCGATGTCCGTTGCCGTATAACTTATGGTTAATTTTAATGACGATGTATTTCTACCGTTCTCTCCCAGTGATTTGAAGAATATATAAACACATAATGAATATTAACGGAGATTATTACCTTTTCGTGGGCGTAATCGCGTTAAGTGAAACGTTGGGGTCCGTGAAAATTTATTGCAAGGTTTCAGGAGTGATACACATTGCGTGTATCCAGGATTCGCGTAATCGGGATCGTGCCGGGCACGTATTGAAATTCCAGGCGCGTTGGATGACGTTCGCGTACGCGGAACGAATCTCCTCGAGGTTTCTTGAATGCACCGGGGAGAACCGTGTCGCGCAGCGTGGACGTCGTGTTGCCGGCAGGTGACAGACGTAGCACGAATTAAGTGTCGTAAGATGGTGGGCCGCGTATACGAAGGGTGCCATTGTCATTTCCCGCCGCGCGCACCGAATTTCGACGTGGATTCCGAAGCGTGTCGATGGATCGATCGTCGCAATAATACCGGACATTTCCAAACGACTCGACTATTGTGACGTTGGTCCGCGACCCTTCGTAAAAATAGAGCGTCGCATCAAAACAAACATAAAAGCAATTCCGTCATACTTTCGCCGATATGAATCGTCACTTTAGCGAAACGCACGAGCCACGTCAATCGTATCATACAAATTTTTTTTTCCATGAGATTTCTGTAAGGTGCAAAATCGTAATTTGCATTGTGAAAATAAGAAACCTCTCAATTTCTCGATATAACGATTAAATATAATAATTCGATTCATGCGAGTTTCTAATGGAAAAAGAGTCAAATAGCCAAGCATCCTCGAAGACGCGGAGTTCGACGAATATTTAAATTGGCCGACGGGATATTGCATCGCGCGGCTGCGAAGGCTATCCGGTTGCAGTGCAGATTTTGCAATGCAAGAAAGAAAAAAGCGTTTCGATGTCGGGAACCAGAAAAGAGAGGCGGAAGAGACGAGGGAGACGCGGGGAGGGAGGGGGAGGAGGAGATGGGGTACGGCAAGAGAGAGATTATGTCGTCAAAACGGACGTGCGGCGTAGACCGGCGGTTGTGCCCATTGGCCGTTGACAGCGCAATGAGATCCTGATTTGCGCGAATGTATTTAATCGTACGCGAAGGCGCGCGAGAGAGTTGCGGGCTTGCACGAGCGAGCGAGCGAGCGAGCGAGCAGTTGCGCGCATCGTTTAGCAATCAGGGAGAATGATGCAGCCAGAACGGGCCGGTCGACCGGGCCGGTGCAGCGAGATGCCGTAGCTACGCGCAATCAGTATGCCCGTGCAATTTATTTGTACACCTGTGCCCGCCGCGGTCCTGCGGGACGCGAGAGAGACCGATCCGGGATCCGGGCTTTCACGCATGATTACGCAGTCACGAAGGAACGAGAACTTAATGTTACGCCCGCGTAGAAACTGGCATAAATCGTATCTCTTAAATCAATTTCTTGAACGGAGAAAATCGGATTTTTCTAAAATTTTGCTTTTTTTTTTAAATGGGAATTAATTCAATGTTTGCTATTAATAAAATTAGTCAAATTAGATTTGATCAAAAGGTATTGAAATAATAAGTACATTATGTATACCTTTATTTTTACGAGTCTTTTTCTAAGTATATAATTTGGTTTTAATACTAAACTGTGGGTATTTTATACTTAGCAAATAATGGATGCATTCCGTTTCACGCATAATGCGTATAATGCATCATTTATTCTTGTTGTTCACCGAGTGTTAAACAAGGATAAATGATGCATTATGCGCATCATGCGTGAAACAGAATGCACCCAATAACTTATATTGATACTGGAGGTTTTCGCACCTTTCCTTAAAGTGACACAAATTCTCGAAAAAATTGTTGAAAGGAACAGAAAAAATGCGATCATGAATGTGAGTTCATTGTTAAAAAATTGGATAGGGATAATAATGCGACAATAGCATGGTTAACTTCTGGTTTTAGCGTTTTTTCCTTGATACTTAATATAATAGAGGATTTCAAACCTTATCCTCAACAAAAGATGGATCCCTTACCTACTTCGCACTTCAACAGTAAGCTTATGTATGTTTTCGATAGATATTGTATGTTCTCCTTTGTTGAATATATGTTTCTAGCCTAACGGCTTGCCACGTTATACATTCCACACTCATACATTCCATAATTAGATCTGATGATCTATCAAATTATTGAATCATTAGGCTTGTTTTCGTAAATCAAATGAGGGAATAATGGGCTAATAATATAATACGAGCAAAATTCAAGAGTGTGATGTTATATTAAAAATAAATTCATAAATGAATTGAATAAACGATAAACGTTTCGACTTTACTTAGTTTTCCCGACATGCGAAAGACTTTTAAAAACGACTCAAATTAAAGCTTGGACACTGTACTTTAATATGAGAATGTTCAATCTTTTACCGCAGGTATCACCGACCTCGTGCTTTGTTTTTAAAGGTCGATGTACGCTGCGGTAAAAAATGTGTTACATGTTCAAGCAATTTGAGCAATTTAAATGTCTGTCGTATATCGGATTCGTTACGGATCTTCAAAGATAGTTAGAAACACATTTTTGGGAACCTTTAATCCCATTTTTTTTTTTGTAAACCTGAGAACATGTGTGATAGGAATTTTTGCTTGCAGATTCGGACAGCAGAAAAGAAAAGGCAAATGTTGCAGATCTGTGTCATTATTTGTATTTTTGTGAACCTTTCGTAAAACCTGTTGTTTGTTGAGACACTGAAATTTCGTCCATGGATGTGCGATTGGATGATAAGATTCGTAGTATGCGATTAAAGATTACCGGAAGGAATTTGGATTGATAATTTTGATTTTGATTTTTTTTTCAATTTGCGCTGATAATGTGACTTTGTATCTGTATCTGCTGACATTGCGATTATATACGTGAACGATAATAGATACCTTTTGACTTATTTTGCTACATATTATTTTATCAATAAATAAGATTATTTTTATCATAAATTTTTTATCTGAATTGGAAGTAACAAAGCAGCGAGTGTGTATGTGTGTGTGATTTGTCGTATGATGGGGATTACATTGACATAGAAGTTGCAAGAAAACGATCATACATATTATCAGATTTATTAAAATATCTTAGCAAACTAATCTACTCGTACAAATATAATAATAATAATAGTTTTAGTGAAGCAATTTGCTCTTCGTATTTGTCACTATTTTCAGCTTAAGATCTTCCGAAATCGATGATCATTCATGCACAAATGTCTCCATGATTTTTACATTTGAGTATTTGTACATTTTTCGAGCGAAGGGTGGCCAGCGAGGGAGGATCGCATTTCTATCCTTATTGAAGAAAAATCTCCGTGGAAAGGACAATGGGCCTTCTTTTTATATTTGTATCTGTAAGATAACTCGCAACCACACTTGTGACACCATCTATTTTTGAAAATTAACCTCGAATAGTTTGCCAAGTTTTTTGTTGCTTTTATTTGTTCCTCGGTAGCAGGCAACCAGCTTCGTTTGGTGGTAGACACGTTTTTGTTCTGGGGCTAAAGTGTAGACCACCACTGCAGTCTGTGACGTACCAATCAGGAGTATAACACGTATAATACTGTCCGCAGTGACATTCGCTAGCTTTTCTATCGCCGTTTGTGCAGGATGGAGGTGTTGGTGGAGTTGATTGCGTTGTAGGTGGCGGCTGTGTAGGCACTGGACCTGAACATCTTCCACCATCCCTGTTCGGAACGCATTCCTGACATGTGCGGCTGAAGCACGTACCGGGGTAACAAGTACGCAAGTGCCCTACACCATTTATGCAGTCATAGTACTGATAGCAATTGTTGGGTCCGCTTATTTTAGACCAGCCCGGTAATGTTCCATTTCGGTATCTTTGGGGACAACTGGCGCAACCGGCCTGCCATGGCCAATCGCAGACTTGCAGGAGTCTATTGTAGTGCAGTCTCGATATTGGATCTCCTTCGGTCATTAAGGGGCATCTTTGCAAGACAGGTTGACCCACAGAGCACTTATAAAACAGCGTGCAATCGGTTTCGTGTGGAAGGTTGGTCGTGGTGTTATGTTCATTTCGCTCTGGGTATGGACATATTTTGGGAATGTTCGCGTAGGTGTCTTCCTTCGGATCAGCTGGCTCAGATTCGATGTCCGCGGCGTTCACGGCCCAAGATGCCAGGAAGGCGATGGCGATTACGTATATTCCTATGCCGAGCAAAAATCACATCATTAAAATGTTAATCGCGATACGATCGAATCGTGATCTAGCCGGCTTTTATTACAACCGACTAGGTGTCAATTATTTGTATAAATTTGGATTACTAAAAGTTTCTAGCACACAGCGTATAAATATCGTTTTACTTTAATCGACGGTTCTATTATAGAAGTTTTTCAACACTCACCCTTCATCGCCTATCCTTTATTCAACCCGAACTTAAGAAACGTATCGCTCGTCCTGTTAACACCTCTTCGATTCGTTTAAATATGTGACTGGCCGAATTTAGGCGGATCGGCTTTTATAAATATGCATCACGTTATCGCGAGGTACAAGGACAGATTGTATCTATCGAAGATATACTTTCCTCGCCGAAAGAAGATTATTGGCCATATTTCGCAGAAAAATTGTTACGCCAAAGTACATTTGCTTTAGGTCACGAATAATGAACAATCTTTATGCAATTATAGCATCGATTGTGAATCGATAGTTTACAAACTATGACGTAAAAATTGAAATTAAAAACTAAACTTTATATCATACTGTGCTTATCGTTTAATTTGATTTCAATCAAGCATGACTTATATTTATTATTGATAAAAGATATATAATAAGTTAATAAGACATTCCATAATTAAATCTGATGATTTATCAAATTATTGAATCATTAAGCTTGTTTTCGTAAATCAAATGAGGGAATAATGGGCTAATAATATAATACGAGCAAAATTCAAGAGTGTGATGTTACATTAAAAATAAATTCATAATTGAATTGGATAAACGATAAACGTTTCGACTTTACTTAGTTTTCCCGACATGCGAAAGTCTTTTAAAAACGACTTAAATTAAAGCTTGGACACTGTACTTTAATATGAGAATGTTAAATCTTTTATCGCAGGTATCACCGAACCTCATGCTTTGTTTTTAAAGGTCGATGTACGCTGCGGTAAAAGATGTGTTGCATGATGTTCAAGCAATTTGAGCAATTTAAATGTCTGTCGTATATCGGATTCGTTACGGATCTTCAAAAATAGTTAGACATTTTTGGGAACCTTTAATCCTATTTTCTTTCGTAAACCTGAGAACGTGTGATAGGAATTTTTGCTTGTGGATTCGGACAGCAGAAAAAAAGGCAAAGGTTGCAGATCTGTGTCATTATTTGTATTTTTGTCAACCTTTCGTAAAACCTGTTGTGTGTTGAGACACTGATACCGGATACTCTAGTACACGCTTTTTTATTCGTACTTTTGACACATTTCTTTGGACATTTCATTGTTTGATCTCGTGTTTTGTGTGTGTGTATGTATTTTCAAGTTATTATTTTTAAGTTTTAATTTATTTCAAACAAATGTTATTTATTATTAGTTACAATTGTGGAAAACTTTATGGTAGACTAATTCCGTTATGATTAATCATTAATTTATTATTTTGGTACTGAGAAAGACTAAATAAAGTCGAAACGTTTACCGTTTATCCAATTTATTTATGAATAAAATTTATTTTTAATATAACATATCTTGAAGTTTGTAGCTTGGTGGCCCATTTCCTCATTAGCTCTAATCTAGATTCACATTCCTCCACCTAATAATATAAATATTATATTTTAAACTTTTATAATTAATACATTAGAAAATAAAATTTGATATATAACTTGTGGCAACTAAATAATAATTGCCACTATTAAGATTGTTACTTAAATACTAATTTAAAAAAATGTAAAATATTGACATGGAAAGGTAAATAATTACTCATTGTCAGTATCAGGAAATTAAATTGATAGTAAGTTTGCTACATAGTATATGAAGTAAAAATATTTGCCTCTTATATAAACGCACTTTTTTGTTTTTTTCTTTAAATAGTCTCAACAACTTTTTAAGACGTCTAAAGTTCAAAATTCGGTCGAGAACGTATAACTATTAAATAATTATTCCATTAGTTTCCAAGATTTATTTTTATCTTTGAAGGTTGTCGTATCAGATTTCTTGTTTTCTATAATATTTTTATATCGGAATATTAACTCTATTAATGTTTTCTGCATTCATTCATTTTTAACTTAATAATTTTTGACAGGTTTTTCGATATTACGTATTTCCCTCACACGACACGAAAATGTTAAAGCCAATATTGATCAACGTTCTAGCTTTAGTAAGTTTGTTGAGTTATGACACACAAGTTATAAGTTTAGCTAAATGTTCACAATGTATTGTAAAAACCAATCAGCATTAAATCGAAGTTTAATTTTAACAGTTTGCTACATCGCAGATTAAGGCGAAGGTGGTAGAAACGGGCATAAGAATTAATTCTGTAACAATTCGGTTACTTCGCATCTAATCTTGGCTATATTTCACTCAAAATCGTTTCCTCGGCACTCGAGTGCATTCTCCTAAATTTATTGGCCTGACAGCTAAGAAAAACTTATCACTTTTACTTTACCTTTGTCTTTCACTTTCTTTTTTATGGCAGAGGAATGAATTTACTGCATTTCCTTTTTACAGGGCAATAAAATCAATTATCCTTTGTTCTTCTCGTAAAATATGACCACCGTTACTATCCTCTTGCTCACGCGTAACGTGTAAACAATTTAGAAAAGTACCCACTGCCAAAGTAATAAATTTAACAGTGCCATATTTAACTTTTCACGTCCTGGCCACGGTTTACAAGAACTTTTCACATCTTTCGACGACCATAAGTACCCACTGTCAAAGTAATAAATTTTACAGTATGCCATTTTTTTTAACTTTTCACGTACTGACCACGTACTAACCACGGTTTACAAGAACTTTTCACATGTTGTGTTTCGACGATATGCGAAGCAATTTGTTTGACTAGTATGATAATTATTATATCACATTGATCAAATTACTTTCAAAATATTGACTTACTGAATTTGCTAAACTATTCATTCACAATTTTACTGGAAACAACAGTTAAATATTTTTAAATAATTTTCGTAAAAATCATTCTTCTAAATTGATTTTATCAATGTTAACGTTCTAACTCTCTTATGGCATGTAGTTACATAATTATGATAATAACTAGCAAGTGCTAGTGATACATTTCTTTATTACAGATTCTCTGTTGTTAAAAAAAGAGATACGTTAATGGTTTCTTGATGAAGAAAGAGATCTATAATGGCCACTTGGTAAAACCAACGGCTGTAAATTTCTATTCCAGTGGTTGGTTGCTCGTCTACGGCTCGGACGAGCGAGAGATTATTTGGATTCCGAAGAATGGCAACAATCGAGCTTTGTAATCGGTCCTCGAAACGATAAAGACTTTGTTGGCTACCCTTCCGGCGCCACCACCGTTCTCTCCCCGTCGCAACCACCCCCTGATTTTCGCTCGATCTCGCCCCTCCCCCCCTCCATCCTTCCTCCTTTCTCTTCGTCTCGCATACACACACAATCTCCCTTTCTCTCGTTACTCGAGCTCTAAGAGCTGGCCCAATGCTATCACCTGTTGACAATCGGACGCCTACGAATTCGCCCGCGTATCGCGCGATCGTGTTCTCCCCCTCTTAGTATCCTCTTCTTTCTTCACTTTGACACGGAGTTTGACGGCGTTCCAAGTTCGGTGAATTGAGGAGAAGATTATTTTGTTGCAAAAGCGGCCAGCGAGATGTTGAAATGAGCAATATTTAATAAGCAATCATTTTCTAGAAATAATGACATAAACAGTTACAATACATGTAATCAATGTAATCAATGTTACATACATGTAATTTACACAGTGTTTAAATAGATTATTTGAAAATTGGAATCGACTTCGTTCTATATTCTTGCGATTTGAGAAAAAGAAAAGATTCCGCAAAGTAAAGAGAAAGTCAAGAGACCTTCTCTTGACCTTCGGATGAAGGCCAAAACGTGCACCACGTGCGCAGGTAAAAGAAAGAATTTTAATGACTTATACGACTCTGCTATTAAAACATTTTTCATCCTAAACCTAAACCATTAGACCAATACGTCTTTCTGTTTTACGGTCATCACGTTTGACAACAGGTTGATATTAATGATTAAACTAAAGAGTTAACTTTTTTTTACAATAAAGAATCAATTATCTGCAACAAAGAAATTTATCAGCACTTTCGCATGCTATTTATCATTTCAATTATGTAAATATGCCCTAAGGAGAATTATCGTCGATATCGATAAAATCAATTGTTCGCGAAGCGAATTATGACGAAAATTATTTAAAAATATTCAGCTAAGAAAATATTTCTATTGAAATTGTGTGCAAGTAATTTACTTCTCGTCCGCCAGATTTAGGCAGGCCGGTTGCCTCGCCTAATGGATATAGTAACGAGAAAGGATTTTGCTTTCGCGCTGCGAAAAGACGCGCGTTTCGCGCGTCGCAAAAATCGATGTGCGTCGCGAGAGGAACGTAGTCCGCGATACCTAACGAAAGGTCTCGGTTCCCGAACGTCGGTGGGACGATGAATGAGCGCGAGCGCGGCACGAGACGGACGGCCGGCCCGTTCGTATACGGGGTAGAAGGAGATCGATCAGGGAGGGCCGTTCAGGATTCTGGTTTTCGAGTGCGTCTATGCCGGGACGTACAATGAGCTTTCTCATGTCGCACGGTGGATGCGCCGCATCGGCGGATGCACACATTCGCGCACATACACGCGACCTCGATATAGCGCGTGCGCGCGCGCGCGCACTCGATAGGACAGATAGCTCTGTGTATATGTGTGCGTGCGGCACACGTTCTGCGGGAAACGTGTATGTATACGCGGGAAGCCTAGGAAAGCCCGGTGCTACAAAGGCAGTGCGCCATCGAGTATCGCAAACATTGATTTGAATCACAAAGACCGCCCGCGGTATCCCATTGTCGGACTCCGACTTATTGTACGCGTTCTCTCTCTCTCTCTCTTTCTCTATTTCTCCTTTACCTCCAACTTTCTACGTGTATCGCGCGATCCGCTCTATCTTCTTTCAATGGTAACGACCTATCAATCCACTTATTCCGCACGGTTTATGTGCCACTTGTGGCATTTCGGCCTAATGCCGCTGTTGCACGGGCAAATCACCGGCGTTCTCGCAGATTTTTCTGGATGCACAAAATTTATCAAACACCGCTCTAATTTGTTATATAGCTTATTATGCTGTCAATATATATGACGAAGTTTGCTGTTTACAATGACACTGATTTAAGCCAATCTTATTTTATCTTATGAATGAGGGAATAAAGTAACATTTATTAAAAAATGAAATCTCTGAAAACTCTGAGGAAATTAAAGTGATGCATTTAATGCATTTCCGAAGTACAAAGATAGTACAATAAAGTTATGGAAAAATAACGTAAGGTCGTTTTTTTATGACTTACGCCTGCCAATTGCATTATAAAAATAAATTTTGTACTTCCGAGAAGGACACAGATTAACGTCGAACGGAAGTAATTTTGTTTTCCCTTAAAACCTAATTCCCTGTTTCTGTTCATTCATTGAAAGCAGGTAGCAGCTACCTGCTACCTAATGCCGCCGGGCGACCCATAAATCGTAAAATAAAATTTATAAATTTAAAAAGTTCTCTTTCGCTCGCAAGGAAAAGGCTTCGATTAATCATAAGATTTATTTAATTTTTGGTAAATACACAAATTTCTAAATATAGCAAGCAAAATGTTTGTTTAATTTAATTAGCATTTTTTTGCATAGATTCAATTAAAATAAAATTTCTTTCAAATGTTTATAGCGGCGAATACGCTGACTTGCTTATAATTAATATAGTTTATGCGTCAATTCATTATTAATTGCTTTTGAGCACGATTATGTGATAGATATAATATAAGCCATTTGGGCTAAAATAATCAAATTTTTAGAAATACTACACAGACATTTAGATACATTTTGTGTTTGGAAAAAATTTATCAAACTGTTTATTCCTGTTACTATTTTGATCGAATGTCGTTGTGATAAAAGCTTATCGAGATATCGCGGATGTGAGTGACTTATAATCGCGATCAATGCAAGCTGCAATTGCACTGAAGACCGTCGTTCTCAAGGACGAATTGCGAAATAATAACGTCATCGCAATCACGTTGATCGCGCATCAGGATCGAGAGTACTCCAGATTACTTGGAAAATTAACGTAACTGCAGTAATCAGAAACGCAGATAAACAATCATTCGATAAGGATGCAATTACGATAATCATGTGATTTTGAAATGAGGGAAAGCACGTTACACACTTGAAAGAGAACATGATTTCGAACACGTTTGTACGCGCAGCATCGGAGAGATCTTCACGATGCCTCTTTTACTGATACGATCAGACACAAATATAGCTCTATGCGTTTATCTGTACCACGCATACTTCCGCCGACTCGTCTCGCATCTCTTCTCCTTTTCGTCGCGTCTCGCGGCAACAGGTCCCACAACACGCAGCATGCTGAAATGAAGACGCGACGTCCAATGAAAGCACTACGGTAACGATTTCAGTCAGCCGCTTAGATTCTAGCGTCCGACGGGTGAGAGCGGGAAGGAGGAAGAGCGGGATTCTTATTACGAACTCCAAATCTCTCTCTCTCTCTCTCTCTCTCCTTCTTCTTCTTCTTCTTCTTCTTCTTGAATATATCGAGTGGTAATAAAGCGCAATGAAATAAAGTTCGAAATTGACGTTGGATTCGATGGAGGAATTATTATATTACGGCAAGAGAGTAAGAAAAGCGGAGAGAAAAAGCGAATTCTCGAAACTTGCAACGAAAAAAAAAACCATTTTGCTATGATAAGATAGATACAATATGTGACGTTGGGTGACTTGCACATGTGACTCGCAGATGCGATGTGAATTGCATCATGTGATGCGCAGAAAATGTACCCATATCCCATTTCAGTCTATTTTCTAAGATTGTGAGAGGTTCTTTTATAAGACTTCAATCGACGTTTGCCCAGAAAGGGGTTGAATGTCATTCAACTCCTAATCCTTGTTCAGATAATACATATGTCATCGCACTGCCTGCTCTCACTTTATTTTGACCGCAGCGGTACAAGAGATTCGCGATTATATCTTATCTCTCTATTTCCATTAAGTTCTTAAGTTTTCTCATCGCGAGCTGCGCACTAACGCACGTGTTCGACTTATTCGTGCATTAATATCGATGTATATACGTAATGTATCACGCAACTCCGGCTCGCGTCCAAAGGAACATATTAAGGCTCGCGGGACGCACGTATATGTAACCCGGCGCTGCTCAACGCTGCGGACGGCGGCCGCGTAGCGGTACATGCGTCCGACGGGCAGCCGATTTCGCGGCGCGAAAAAGCAAGAGAAACGTTGTGCAGAGACCGGAGCGCGAGAGGGAACAGATGAGAGGAGAGGAGATGACGATAGCGTTGGGTAGGGGGTGCGAGAAGTGAGGAAGGGGAACGGAGCCGTCGGCAGCCGAAGCATCGCCACGAGAGGTCGGTCATGCTCACCGAGTGACGTCACCGAGTAAAAGCGCCGCCTCCGCGTGCCGAGCGAGCCGGCCGATTGGTCGAGGGAAATCATGGCAGGCTCTCTCAGGCTCTCTTGCCAATCGATTGCCCGCGGTGCGTACGGAGCGCAGTACAGTCAGTCCGATATGATCCCCACTCTATCCCAAGGTAGAGGTCGAGAAGAGGGGACGTTTCGCGTTGGAAGAAGGGGTGGCCGCCTTCGATAGGAACCCCAAACTCAAGGCGATTGAAATGCTCAGAGAGTATTCTCCCGTGGAGAGTGGAAGTTGTATCTCATCTTCTGCGTCGGATTCTTCGTTATCGTCCAGCACGGTGTTGAGGCAGGACGAGCGGGAAAGCAGCGGTACAAGACAAAAGCACCACCGCTTTTAATTGTACACGCTGCGGTTTAAATTCCTCGCACGGTATCGCTGAGGGAAAAGTGCATACGCGAGTGAAAAAAAAATTGATGGATTTTTGAAGACAGAAACGGTGTTCCGTGAACTTGGTCAGCTCCACTGGTTTTCGCGTTTCTCGTGCCACACGCGGCGTTTAGGGGGTGCCGTCATCTCCTTTCAAAGGAGACCGCCGCTCCGGAGCACTCGCGTTTAGTTGGCGCGTCGTTGCTGGCATTGTCGTGACGCGATTCGTCGAGCGTACAGTGGCCCGCAGCCAGTCAGAGCGGCTGGCGAATGGTACGGAGTGGTGAGAGGCTACGAGCGAGGGGAAGAAAGTGCGGTCAGTTCTCGCACGGACTCCGTAACTTACGGATCGCTCGCACGAGAGTCTCTCTGGTGATTTTCAAGGAAGAAGACGAGAAGGACGAATGAACGCACGCATCGTGAAACGACGTGCGGGAGGACCATACCGATAGTATAATGATCGCGAGTGGTGTCCCCCGTATTCACACGTTGGTTGCCTTGTGAACAACACTCGCGATTAGCGCCGCGCCGAAAGGAAGATTTTGCAGCTGGTGATACGAAGATTATCGTAACACGGAATGGTCGTTCGGCTGACACGTTCGCGCGACCGTGTGATGGATTGATCGCACGCCGGTGACCAAGAAACGCGCGCGCGCGCGCGTTTAGCGATCCGTTCTTACGGAGGTGTCTTAGTAGTGATCATCGGTGACTTGCGGAATTCGCGATCGATTTTCATGTCATCGCTTCGCGCGCAGAGGTGAAACGTTAAGAAAGTGAGCGGTGGTGATCGTGGTTCGCGCGACGGGCTATCCTATCGGCAACCGATTGACATTCTCCGCGGCGTGCTCCGTTGAGTTTTCTTGACGTAGAACAGTACTAGAAAAGGGCAGCAAACTGTACGGGCACAGGCAGGAAGAGATGCACACGATGGAGACGGACATGAAGGGCGGCAACCTGCACGCCCAGATGCCACCGCATCCGCACCAGGGTGTATCGCCGATGGGCCATCACACGGGGATGTCACCTTACGGATCTCTAGGATCGATCGTTCACAGCTCCGCGCTATCAGGCAGCCCGCCCAGCGCGGGCAGCTTAGGCCTTGGTCTTCAGCATCATCATCAAACTCCTCAACATCACTACCATACAACAAGCATGCAGGTGGCCGCCGCCGCCGCCGCTGCCGCTCAGCAGCAGCAACAACAGCAACAGACCATGCACGCAATGGCGGCCCAGCAGAGCGCTCAGCAACAGCAGCATCATCCTCATCAGCAGCAACAGCAACAACAATCGCAAACGCAGCACCACCAGGCCAACAATCATAGCAATCCGAATAATCCTAACAATCCTAGCAATTCCTCCAACGCCAAGAATAACAATATGGATCGTGTGAAGAGGCCGATGAATGCCTTCATGGTATGGTCGCGTGGACAACGGCGCAAGATGGCCCAAGAAAATCCGAAGATGCATAATTCCGAGATATCGAAACGCCTCGGGGCCGAGTGGAAGCTTCTTAGCGAGGCGGAGAAGCGCCCGTTCATCGACGAGGCGAAACGGCTGCGCGCCGTGCATATGAAGGAGCACCCCGATTACAAGTATCGGCCGCGTCGCAAGACAAAGACTTTGATAAAGAAAGACAAGTTCCAGTTGGGCGGAGGTGTTGCTGGCGTCGGCGGTATGCTCGGCGTCGATCAACGGCAAGTGGGCACCAGCGGCGGACCGCAGCAGCAATTACCGCGCGATGTATATCAGATACCTCCTACCGGCTACATGCCCAACGGTTATATGATGCATGCGTCGCATGATCCGGCGGCGTATCAGCCACACGTCGCGTACAGCAATCACATGGGTGGTGCCGCAGCGGTCGCCGCTTCGGCGGCCGCGGCCTACCAGAGGTACGATTCCATGGGCCATCACATGGGCGGCAACAGTCCTAGCCCTATCAACAGCTACATGAACGGTTACGGCGGATACGGCGGCACCGTGCCCGGCGGCTCACCGTCACCTTATCACCAGGCTCAACCGGGTTCTCAGATGTCCAGTCATAGTCCTAGTGGCAGCAGCATAAAGTCAGAGCCGACGAGCCCGGCGAGCGGCGGCGGCATACACACGCCGACGCCGACGGGCGCGGCTGGTCCCGCTGGCCAGGTCGTGAAGCGGGAATACATAGGACAGCCGCAGACGAATCAACAGAGCGAAGCACAGATCAAGCAGATGATATCGATGTACCTGCCACAGGGAGTCGAGCAGGGAGTCGTGCAACACGGTGGCGGCGTCTACTCACCGGGTCCGTCGCCTGATTCTTTGCAGCACCATGCGGCTATGCAGCCGATTACACACATGTAAGCTATCATTTAAAAAAGAAAAAAAAAGTAGAAACAGAGGCTTCTCTCGCAATACTCACACCTCACACGCAGCACTCTTTTTTCCTTGCCTACGCTTGCAAATAGCTTTTTAGAATCGTGGAGGCGGGATAAATCGCGACGCTATAGTCGTGACACCTTGCAGTCGATTAAAATATAGAACAAAAGTGGACTATACTTCTTTTGAAATACTTTATTTATATGATAATAGAATAAGAAAATTTAAAGGGAATTAACATATTTATTCGTGTATTTTCTGTTTTAATTAATATTTTTGCCTTTTTTACTACTATTATCTGCACTTTTCTCAATCAAGATCTTAATATATAGAGCTTATCAGTATTAAATGTCTCTATTAGAATATTATATTAAGGATAGATTCCATGCCAAAATATATTCTTACTACAAACTAAGCATAATATTTACGTTCAAACGAAAAAAAATGTTTTGATTTATTGTAAACAGCGAGTTGTGACGACGTCCCCGGCAGACAATTCGAATCAGAACATATGATTTACAAAGCTAATCTTTTAATATCGATGCCGAATACGATAAATGTAACGCGATTTATCCCAATTCGACGATGATTGCACTGTTTGCTTGAGTTATAAATAACGAGAATTATCGGTGATCTTCGCGAGTGTCATTCGCAGATCATCGAAATTCGTGACTCGAGCGTTGTCGGAGTTCGCAGGAGATCCGCATTATAATTCGCATTTTATATATGTATACATATACATATGTATAAAAGATGTTTTATTTTTCTATTTAATCTATAAAATTTAATTTCCTAACTTATTATTCCACATATTATATAAGTTTCCGATTTTACACTAAAATTTGTTGGATTTGCTATTTTACGGTTACTGTTTATTTTGCAAAAGTTTATTTCCTTAAAATAAATTCTTTCATTACTTGGCTTTAAACCGAACTTATAACAAGGACCTCCTGTATTCCGTACATGCAGTATTTCGTGAGTGTCGTATTATGAGTGTTCTGTTCAAGAATTATTTATCTTTTCCATTAAACGAGCATGCTATATAGAAATATTTTTTATCTTTTTTTTTTTTTAACAGGTTCTCATATTTACATATTTTATAACGCAAACACTCACATTTTTCTGTTGCTAGAGAGAATGATTATGCATATGATATTGTGACTTCGCTTCTAATGGACAGTTACGCCCCAGTATTCTAAAATGGTCTACGATTCGCTCATTCTTATTTCTGAAATTTGCCAATCGCTTATTCGCACACGATCATTACCATTTCAAGAGTTAGTAAGGTGGATCTTGCAAGATATCATTGCGCTAGAAAATTATAGACCGGCGAGTTGGCAGCGGAGAAACACGTTGATTTACTTCATATCAAGGTATCCCGTATAAAGAATCTAGCGATTCTACAATCAGTCGTATGTCGGAGTCGGATGTCGGAACGTAGCCGATGGTCCAATGAGGAAAATTCATTTTTGAAATAGAAATTCTCTCATTGGACCACCGTCGGCGTTCCGACATACGACTGATTGTAGAACCGATCTAAGACGAATAAAATTGAATTTATCCATATGACAGATACATAAAAATCCCATATATGCCACATTTAATTTTTCTCAGCTGAAAAGTATTCCTCGAAACGCGATTTAAAAATCCAATTATGAATTATAATAAAATTGATAGAAAATATTGTAATATAATAAAATTGATAAAAAGTATATGTTAAAAGGATATGTTTGATGAGCGTTTGAAGAGGTTTATAAGAGGTTTATGGTGGGTTTATATAATGCAGAGGAATTTATTCAATGTTATATTTGCATTTAATCGAAAGTTAAGACTTTAAACAGATAAATTATAAATTTATTAAACAGAAACATTCTTCGTTTGTCCTCATTTACTCATCATACTCACACACACTTTCCCTAATCAGTTCCACTAAATTCTTTTATTCTCCTCCTTATAGACATGAATTATTATTTCATTAAATTTAATCTTATTTATTAGACAGACAAAATACAGAGTATACTCAAAGTACAAAGATTCCACGATTTTTCGCAAAAACTTCCAAATAGTTATTTTTGAAATCAAGTTATTATTTCCAATTTTACAACCATTATATCATTTTTACCCATCTTATTTATTTTCATTAATTCTTATTGTTAATTTTTATTAATTGCTATTTATTTTTATATCTAAGTTGCGTTATTATTTTAGAGATACATGATAAAAATTTTAAAACTATGTATCGAATTGTTTTTAATACGGTCCAGAACGAAGCAGAGTTCACGATACCATGGCACATGTTTAGTTTGAGGTTTAAATTTACTTTTCTTTGTGAATTTATTTTCTTCTCTTTGTTATTTCTTTTTATTTTTGCCTCTGTTACAAATGATTTTTATAAATGATTGTATTTTAAATTGTGAGAATATAAATATTGAATTTAATTGGAGTTCCGATATAGGTTGAGTCAAAAAACCGTCGAAATTATTATCCAGAAGAATAGTTTTTTTTTTTCGGAGTTTTTTATTTTTGGCACTCACGGCCTTTTTTTACGTTGAGTCTTATATTTCAAGTAATCTCATGACAATCCTACGCAAATTCACACTTGGATAGCATTTCATCACTTTATCACGATCGCCAAATAATCACGAAGGTTTTCGTCTGACTCATCCTATCTCTTCGTCGATGTACGGAGAGCTAGAGTTAGAAATTTAACAAACGTTTTCTCACATCTATGCCGCAACCTAACACAAAACATGACGCCGTAGGAATCTCGTAGCTTAAAGAGAGGCAAGCTTGGATGGACGCCTGTGCAAATGGAAGGCCTATAGAGAGTAACGGAAAAAGTAGGAGAGAAGGAGAGAGGAAAAAAGAAAAGGCCAGAGGTGGAATGCGAAATAAAGAGAAACGCATAACGAGAGCGAGAGCGAGCGTGTGAGGGGAGGGGAGTGGTGGGGGAGGTGGGGCAGGGGGGGAGAAAAAAGACGAAACGTAGCTTCAGGACAATTTTCACGGGGCTACGAGATGAGAGAGAGACGAAGCTTGTCTTTTTTCTTCCTCCTTTCTCGTTCTCGCGCTCGGTACTCGAAAGAGACCGCGCCTTCGCTCGCATTCACATCTCACGAAAGATTCTCTCCATCATCATCGTCCATGCTGCGCATTATCATCGACGGGGCCGTCCCTATTCGGCGTCGATAGGGATATCCACGAAGACATTCGAGCTATAGAGAAGACGTCAATATAATGTATATAATGTTATTTGCAAGTACGCTCTCGCAAAATTGACATTACCAAAGAGGATTTCTATACACGACCGGACGCTGTATATCCATATCAATTCCATTTGGATCCCGTTAGCAGTTTCTCGATTAACTTATCATCAGCTACAGTTTATGTATTTTTTTAATGTTTGTTAAAGATAATAGGTATTATATCCAGATTGCGAGACTCGACTCTCAATTTCTGTCGCAACCTCATGTATCCTAATTTTTTCTGCGTTTTTCCATACTGGTGATATGGAAATATTAATTAAATGTTCACTTAAAAAAAACCGCCGCGACTTTTCGCGTTAAAAGTATGTGATGGAACATATGGGTATACGATAAGTTAAGTTCTTCATTAAATATATTTTTTATTGACGAAAGATAAATTCTGGAAAATAATATTATAAACAAATTTTTTTTTGTAGGGTAAACTCGGGTGAGATGGCCATACAGGAAAGATGGCCAACCTATGTTTTTTCAATTTAGCTTGCCATGAAACATCGAATGAACATGGATTGGCCATCTTTCCTGTATGGCCATCTTACCCGAGTTTACCCTATATACTATTATTTTTTTTTTTTTTTGACGTACATCGTTATTTGACAGTCTGAATAATTTATTTAAAAAATTATTGCAAGATATATGTAAATATATATATTGCAATATAAAAATATAAATCGAAAACGGTCAGTTTTTTAGACGTCGTGTAAATATCGTCGAAACATCCGTCTTATTAAATTTTTCTTATTTTATTAGATGTCTATTCGTTAGCAGCGACAATGCACAGTGTATAAAAAAATATTTAAAACAACTTAAGAACGGAAGAATCGGAAGGAATAGTGCAAATGATGATCGTTCTAATATGTTTACAATCAACTATTGTGAAGAGTACATTTCTGACGAAAACTATTCCTTCATTAGAATTATTCAAAGTATTGAGGGGGCACCCAACTTATCTTGATTCAAGTATTCTTCATTAAACGTGCATTCTGCGTAGACATCTATATAATGTTCGTGTATTATATGTTTAAAACGTATAGAAATTAGGACTAGGTGCAACTGTGTATATATCTGTAAATAGATATGTACATATACGAAATACACATAGAATCCAAAGAGAGTATGTGCATTTTCGTGATACGTAATCGTCATTACCGACAGACTGTAAATGGAATTGATGTTGTCGGGGATGGAACAATGTTTTTCGGATGAAGACGTGTTTACGCTGGGAATCATAACGTTATACATAATGTAATACCAGTGAAGGTATCTATGCGTAAAAAAAAAATACATTTTGTCATTCTTCAATTTTTGAAATAGAGCTTTATTCCGATAAGTTTTTTTTTATAACAAACGCTAAAAAGTTATTAGTGTCATGAAATATAGTTTGTTTAATAGCGCAGAAGAATTTATCGGAATAAGCTTTATTTTCAATACAACCGAACAATAATATATTTTTTTTATATAATCCGTTTTCCGAGCGCTTAAAACAGCAACAGTTTATGATTTTCGCCATTGTAGCGTCTAAATATTAATTTTTATCGTATTATTATGATTATCATATTATGTGCCGTTATTATAACTTTAGTTATTATTATTAGTTGTAAAAGGAATGCGATTTTTTAGTTACTCCTATCATTCTCGCCTACGTTATCATCGATTGTCATCATTACACTGTAAGTAATTCTTCTAACTAAAATAATATCATCGACATCTTCGCGGTTCATTAAACAAAATAATAATAATAAAAGTAATAGATATGTACATATGCAATATTATTGTCTCGAATAAGTTTTTTAGGCAAATCTAACAAGACTTTAGACGTTAACAATAGCAGATTTTACGAGCAGCTAGCCTCCTTTGTTCATTTTTATAATGTGTGCGTATTTACATGATACACACATAAAGTGAAAAGAAAGTATACGGTTTATTTAATGCAATTCTTTTTATGAAATTAGATTACGTATTGCGAAAATGCACGTACTTTCTTTGGACGCCATGTATGTGTCACATATGTACATATCTATTTCATATTCATATATATATATAACGAATCATGTAACAAGTATTACAATAGCGTGTTCAGTGATAATGATGGTGGTAGCGAGGCATCGATGATATCGATGATAATTTCGTAATCCTTATCGCATGACCGTTCTCATTGTTCCATTGCGACACCTCGGAACGATGGGCGACTCAAAATTCAATCCTTAAGTACTCATTAAGTTTAAGCAAATCATTTTTGTTTTGACTTGAATTTTTATAAAACGAAGAAGCTAGCTGCTCGTAAAATCTTTTATTGTTAAATTCTAAATTTTGGTTTAGAAAAAAAATGCTTAAAAAAAGTGGACCGGCTCTCAAAACGGACATGACTTTCGGCATTAGTGCTTAAGGGTTCTTAATTTTCTATTAATTTCTCCCAACGGGCAATCAATGCACATGCGCATAAATCATCATCGAATCCCGTTATTAATTTCCAACTTGAAACGGGAGTGTTGTAATATCAAAAGTATTCATGTTTCTGATTTCAATGGGACTTTGCTCGTGCAAAGTCCCCTTGACCCCAACAATCTGAATCGATGCTTGCCGTTACGATTCGATCTGTGATAAGAAACATTACAAAGTATCTCATTTGTATACGATGTTTGTAGGTACACGAGTATGCGATGCTCTATGTTAAATATTGCGCTCTTATAATTGTTGCTCTTATAATTGTTTTATATTTCATAATAATATCGATAATAAAGTCTAACAGCAGAACAAAACGACAAATTGAAAACAAAGTTGCTTCCACTTGCCCCTTACATCCCGTAAAAATGCACTTCGAGAAATACGGTTTACACATTCTTAACATTTTCTTTTGTCAAATATGTAAAAATGCATTTATATATACATATGTACGTATTTATGTGTGAATATGTAAAATGTTTATACAATACATTTTAATATATCTATATAATAATATGTATTTGATTATATATATATATATATATATATATTTGAAATATGTAATTTTTTATAATTTTTTATATTTTATTCTTTTATTTCTCTTCTTACATATACTATATCACACAAATTCTGGAAACGTCAAATATTCACGATCACCGCTTTCAATTTCAAAAAGCATTCAAATTAATCTAAATATACTATTACACGTAGAAACTAGGAATTATCCTCGGTAATTATACCCATTGTAACTTGGTGACATATTCAAAGACTTCTCCTTATTATACATTTGAAGCTTTATATTCGGGGACGCTTCATATGGCATGGAGCAGCGTATACTCGTACAACCTAAAACTTTTCACAAAAACATCCTGTTTCAGCAAGCAACTATACATACATTACGAGTTTGTAATTAGTAAGAGATAAATAATCGCGAACATAATTTCAAGAATCATTTCGAATCTCTTACTTAGTCTTCATGTTAAGGCGCATTCCGTGGAGTGAACATACAAATGATACATACACACGATCGATAATGATTTAACGCAGATTATCGTGAACTCTGTAATGTACATATGTTACGATATGTTAGAATATGATATTATATAGATACATTGATATATATATATAGATATATATTGAACATCAGCAACTCAAACTCGTGTTTTCAATTCGACCGTCCTGCACATCATCTTTCGTATCCGTCATCCTGCCTCGACGCACTATATCTTCATTACAATATTACATTCATGCATGTTTATATAAACATTAACGACAAAATGAGACTCGTTAAAAACAATTCGATTGCACTGATACTGAATAGCGAGAGAATAATTCCGTTCATTCGTGAATGAAAATTCATGAATATTATATCGGTATAATACAAAGATTAATTGGAACGAAGAATAAAAGTTCAAGAATATTTTTTTCTGATATTTTACCGTCTTACATATGCGTATTTGTAAAATAACCGTCGATATTTTAATGTGCTATTGGTACCCGCAAGCATTCTCGATAATTTTTTTGGAAATGTGCAACTATTTTTTTTAAATTGAATCTTCAATTACTCCAACGCGAAATGAGTTATCTTGCTTATAACGAGTCAATGTCAAATCACGTATCAACAGCGCGAGTTGAATCCACATGAACAGACACGCCCTATGACCCGTGCAAATGATTTTTTGCCGCTAATGGGCTTTTTATTCTCCCGACGGCGGCGGGTCATAGCGCGCATTCGCGAAATCGTTCCGATAAATATGTATATATAATATATAGCATATATACGCATAAACGTGCGCGCCGAACGCGGTATATGGCCGAGAGGAGACATTAATTCGCGCCAATAAATATTCTCATCGTTCCGGCACATAAACCCCGGCGTTTGTCATACACACGCAGTCATTTCGGTTAAAAGGCATTCCCTCCGCCACTGAATGCAAATGCGAGTAGCTCGTTGTGCGTGCCGCTAGGGTCTCTAAAGTGCTTTCAATTACGCGTTCCACCTAACGTTCCCGAAGCGGTGCGACGCGACGCGACACGACGCGGCGGCCCTGCATGCGGAGGGCCGCCGTTTTCCTATGTTTTACATAACCGGGATTTTCAAGTGTTTCACGCCCTACGAGGATACGCATGCTGCGTGTCGGCGGCGACGGTGGTGGCGGCGGCGGCGCGGCATGCTGACGTACGTGACTCCAAGTGCGAGAGCATTATTTAATACTTATTGCTTCATCAGCTTTCTTCGTTTTTTTTTTTCATCTCCTTTTCCCGGTCCGCGACCTTCCGCGACGTTTAACTCGCGAATGGTCGCGGTTTGACGACGAGCGACGAGACGGAAAATTGTTTTCCTCTCGCACGATTATACGTGACATTGATTGTCTGGAATGTATAAGGCTGGCTACCTGCTATACCTTGCGCGCAATTTGCATCTGTTCGTATGCCAGGAGCTCAACTGGGTAGACGCTGGCTTATTTCAACCGGGCGAACGTTGCACGAAGCCGCGAATAACAATGCTCGCAGAGACCAACTTTAGATAACGTTTCTTTAAATATCCCGTGCGTGCGTATAGCGCGCGGCGATATACAACCGCACGATATACGAGATGGACGACATGGAGTTGATTTAACGACACTTGTTGCTCGCACAAAGTTGGATAATAATTTCAGGTCGCTTTCCGGTGTTTCGGGCAACGGGTTGAAGCGACGTCCAAACGTGTGTTTGTACGTATATCTTTTTCCATCCGCGTCATCATTTCTTTCACGTTTTGCCTAGTTCGAGTACAGCACGCGAGACTTTGCCCGTTGTTATGATCGCTATACGTTTTATTGCTTTGCGATACACTTCGACCATCCTGCTCTTCAATTTTTCTTTTTAAGAAATATTAAATCGTTTCCGAATATCCCGTATTTACGAGTGCTAACGAGCAGATGGATTAAGTATCTCATATAAGGAGTAAACTTTATATAAGATTTTTTTACAAAGAGACGGTTTTACAATGTCGACGTTTTTTTATCCTACTGCAATTGTCTGATTTTATTCGGTTTCAGGAAAACTAGATGTTAGTATAAATATGTTAGCACGCGTCTATTTGAGCATGCCGCATAATAACTATTTCATAACAAGCGATCGTGGCTGTAATAATAGCTGACTTCGACACGCGATCAAGTAGCAAGGATAAGTACAGAGTTGGCTCAAAGAGTAACAATTCCCTCAATTTTTTTCTTTCAACACCCGTCCCTTGTTCAACAAATATTCTTCAATTAAAAAACAATTTATGAACTATCCATGGCAGCTATAATTTGTTTAAATTATACTTACGCGAATTCAATGCGAGATCGTTGTATCCTGGGGATTGATTAAAGCTCGCTACGAACTTTTGCACGGTGGTTTTTGTTATCTCGACTGATCGTCGACAAGTCGCAAATTATTTTGATAGAGCCGCGATCACCGCGATCGTTTGATCAAGCGATAGCGTGCGTCTCTGTCGAAGGTCAGGTTCCATCTGTCTGCGAACAAGTAAATACGTTAGAAGATGTATTACATACCGGCGAACACATACGTAAACAGTATACAAAGTTATGCCGAAACTATTATGTTGAAGGCCAGGATTGTTCTAATGCCTTAATTTAATATGACGAAGGCACAGTATAAGTAGATACAGTATGTTTACTCAGGCCAAAACCCGTGAAATGGTTTGCACACTCTACAATATGGCGGTCAATAAGATGGAGTAGGAGAAAGATCGTATGTCTGTCCTCCGCGAGCGATGGAGAAGGACAGACATACGATTTCCACACTCAACATCATGGCGGACCATTTCACTTCAGATCAAAGGTGGCCGACACGGAGTGGAACTACTGTTCTATACTTATACTGTGACGAAGGTCTCGGGAAAATCCCGGGAAAATCTCGCGGAAAAAAAGGTACTCAAATAATTTTAGAATTTGAATAAATATTCTCGATTAATGTATATATTTCTCGCTGAACGTGCGTAACAAATATATGTCATGACGTCCAGCACGCGCGGAGTTATTAACGACAAAATTTTTTACTCGCGGTATATATAGATATCCGTGAAATAAATCACCAGGTGATTTAGATTTTTCCGATATTTGAAAATTACCAACCGCCGGGTATGCCATTTTAATCGCGCTTCCGCTTTAAAAAGTAACGTCCGCACAATGGTAGCGGTTTCTGCATGCGCGGTTGCGAAAATATTGCATAAATACGGTAACGCGCGAGTGTAGTCAATCTTGAAATCCCTGTATGCGTTTGTGTATATGTTACATTCAGAATACTACTGGCTATGACACAAATATGACATTACGAATATCATGGAACGACTTGGCGCAAATTACATTTAATAAAAGCGTAAAACAGGAAAATCTCGTCATTAACGTAAACGCAATCTATTTTTCATTCAAATCACTTGTGATTTCTCTTTTGCGCGCAAAGTGTCGGCTGCACTCGTTTGCCTCTTCTTCCCTTCGTTTATTTCCGTTTCATTTCTTCAGTTCTGTATAAACGCAACAAGCGAAAATGATCTGAATACGGATTCCAATCAGATGACTAAATTACGTCGGATCTGTACGGATAAAGTTTGCATAAAAGTCGCGAAGGCATGCTCGAAGCTTAATAACTGTTTGCGCCTCGCGATAAATCAGTTTGCGCCGGGTAAGGAGAGAAAAATGATGAAAAACGAGCGGCACGAGGCGAACGAGAGAGAGTTCGCTTTGATGCCACTGCGCTTCAGGTCCGCTTTAATCTCGAGCCGATCCCTCGGATCACGCGTGGGTACCTCCGTGCTAAACATCCCCTCGCGAGTTGCAATTTGTAAGGTATCGCACACCTCGCCTCCGCTCTCCCTCCAACCGTCTACTGCTTTCTCTCTCTCTCTCTTTCGCTATCACGGTTCCGTTGATCCGGTTAACCTCCGTCGCCCCTAAGTAAGATAATATTCACGGCCAATTACCTAAAACGCACTCCTTATGGCACCGCCCGTACGCCCGCGGGAGTTATTGGCAGCCTGCCACTGTGCCGATCGACTATCCGGTGCGAAACGACCTTGTTATTAACGTTCAAGTAAGCTTTACTAGATCCAATAACCCTGACTTCGCTCTCTCTGCTGCTCCATCAGAGCCGTAAGTCGATCAGTACTTGTCCCATATATATTTATTCCTTATTGAATACATTTTTTTTGTACATCAGGAGAAACGGTTCGTGCAGATCGGCTTTCATCGAAAGAATTCTCTTCGTCAACTTCCTGTGCTCGGGGGGGGGGGGGGGGCAAATTAACGGCCAATAACGTACCGATACCCTCGCGAAAAGCAACAGCAACGACAGCGCGAGATCGCAACGAGATCGCTTTACTACTTCTATCTGGGCTTATCGGCTCGCGGGCTACTTTTCATCGGCGTTTTACTGGCGAAAAAATCGCGGCGCCGAGATAATAAGCTCGCGATTACCACCGGCGTCGATCCAACGCGATTTCTACTGACAGCGAGACGAGAGGATGACGGGCGCGCCGTCGCCGATCGGAAGATCTAACGGATCCATTAATCCATCTCGAGCGAGCGGGTTAACGAACTGCGAATCTCGCACTTGTTATCCCGAGTGACTTAAACGATCGCGTATACCCTCTCCGCGGAACCGTAACCGCGATAATTACTGCGAACGTGGGTGAGCGGAGAGCTCACGCCCTTCTCTTACTTCTTGGAGTACCGGAGAGAATACGTCGTGCGTTTTGTTTCCGACGCGCTTTTCGTTATCGTGCCAGTACAATTTTGACAGTGGCGTGTCTCATAAATTAATATACACAAATGTTGATTGGAGAATGTATTAATAGATTGCAAGAGATATAATTCTCTCATCAAAATTAACAAGAATTTTGAAGAATGGTACTAACTACTGCAAAAGCTAAAAAATTAACAAAAATTTTGAACGTATTATACTACTACAAAAGGTAGTAGTAGTAGTAGTAGTAGGCTTTTTATCCCCTTTCTTATCTGACTCAGGTAGATAATTTTTTTTTTAGTGACTCACACAGTCAGGTAGATTTTCTTCTCATGTTTTTCTAGATTTTTTAATAGATAAAGCGATTACGGTATACATTTTCGAAATTTTTGTAAAAGTTGAAATATATATGCTCCGTGGAATAATGAAAAAGATAAAAAAGTATAACTAAAAAAAGAAACGGTTCAGACATAGGGCCTCTTTCCGCTCGTCGTTACGCATTTATGGTACCAAACGGGCGACAGTTATGGCAACGAACGGCCGTCATTGAGAATGCAGTCGGACCTTCCAATTTGTTAATTGGCACGATAACGTACGCGCATCGTATATTCTGACGAACCGCCGCTGCCGTCGCGCACATCTCTCTTCTTTCCATCTCTCTCCTTCGCTCTTACATCGTATTCGCGCTCGCATGATTAAGACTCGTAATCACTCGTAATCACACAGTCGTTCGTTAAGCGGCGAGCTTACAGATTACTCGAACCAAACTTTTTCTTCTAATTTCACGCTCATCTCCCCGATCGATTTATAAGCGCCAAAAATCCGCGCTATAATTATTCGCCGAGGTGGGTCTCGATAAAATTTGAGAAATCTCGCACCAGGTATAATTTCGGGTAACAGGCGAACGTTTTATACGTTCGTGCCTGTCAGCACTTAAGATGGAAGTAACACCTGCAATCATGCTGCAAAAGAAACATCTGAAATCTTAGAAATTTATTAGCGTGTCGTTTACTCATATCGAGCACGCGATTGAATTGATCATTAATCACGGGATAAAAAATATAATCAGCTCCGGTCATTGAATTTGTGAAAAGACAGAGTCGCTTCCGAGTTTGCGCGATAAAGATATTATCCCAATATATTTTTTATGAATATATCTGATGCGCATAAAGAAAGTAATTTTTGTCCTGAGATATTCGTGAGCGTTCACGCGTTAAAGGAGAGGGTAGCCGCGAGGAAAAAAAAATGGTAAAAAGACGGCGAGGGGTTGCGTTCACGCACGGAGACGGCAGTTACAAACTGGTCGGACTAGCCTCCGGGTCAGTTTATCGCAAACAAATGGGTTACGCTTGTTCGACGCCGTATTTCACCGGAATTTATTGTTTATTATTCCGCCGGCTTGTGGATGATATAGAGCCGTGTTTGCTCGTAGTAGCGTTAATGTCGTTAATAGCACCACCGGTCCGAATCGAACCGCCAACCACCGGGAGCTGACAAACCCTAAAACAAGTTCCTCATTTCTTCCTCCCGTGTTCTTCTTCGAGCCGTTTTCGCGTAAGAAAATTTAATTCTTTTTTCTTTTTCTCTTTCCTTTAGCCTTTAATCAATTGGTATCAAGATCTTCGATTCGAGTTGAGGAAAGTAAAAAAGAAGATTTATATATACATTGTTACATTATTATATGTATTGTTACTGAAAGGTGGCACAAGACTGTGTGAGATCGTCTTCTGTATTATTTATATTCGTAGGAAATTTATTTAAATTGCTCAATCTAATATAAAAGATCAGGTTTAAGAGCACGGATTGCGCGAGCGGCGCGGCGTCGAGTCCTTAATCACCGCTTCGTCGGCGTGCACGCGCCGCGCGCCGTCGCGACCCGCACGAAGCTCGTATCACGCCGATCGCTTAAACCGTCGTGGACCTGACGCTAATGCGTTCTTAATGCGGACAAATTCGTCGCGGGTAAACACTCGGAGTCGGTCTGCCTCACGAGATGCGGGAGATTGTCAGCGCTTGTTACGTATACACGCAATTTTCACTCCCCGTATACGCTTTTCCATCGTGCCATTTTATTTCGGCTCGAGCGTCAGAATCCGTCTCCGCGGCCGTGACGGATAAATGTTTTCGCTAACTAGAATTGCCCATTGCAGAACTGTCACGCGAAACGTATGTATACGCACGCCGCAGTAAAGATGCCGTTGTTTTACGAGCAATTTGGGAATAATACAAACAAGTACGCTGCAGTTTCCCGGCATTAGAACGGTTCGCTTGTCATTCCCTTGCACGCGACGCCGATTTACTTTCGTCTTGAAGTTGTTCGAAAAGTCGAGGCACGTATGTAATATGGCACACACGAGGAAAATACATCTCCCTCATAAAACGCTTGATTTTCTGTATTCCATGGTATTTCCCGAAACTGATTACTCGTTTCCTCGTTTGTAGTCCTCTCTCGTACGAACCGGAGATTTTGCTCGGATAATTTTAGGGCAGATTCGCTTGCGTTACGGGTCAGTAATTCAGCAGGTGCAAACAGCTCCTCGTAATCGAGTTAATATTTATAGGCATTTATTCACCTTCACGTCCTTCGGTATGCGTCCTGCGCAAACGTGAATTACGCCAGGGTGGACGTTAATTTATGCGTACTGGGGAGCGTTGTCGGAAGAGCAGCGTCAGAAGTTCATAAATATTTCGTATTTACGAAACGTTGACCTGAAATTAATTTAACAGCGCTAAATTGTCCTTATACCCTCGCGCATTAGATTCACTTGTGCTTTTTACTGCAAATACTTAAGCGGATGGCCCATATATCTAACTCGATTTAGTCGGCGGCTCTTCAAGGACGCGACGCTCCACCCGCGCTCTCCGCTCGGATTCGCAAAGCGATTTCAGCTCTCTCCAACGACGAAAGGTTATATTTCACCTATCTTACGCGCGTTATTCGCGATATAAATTATACGAAATATGATTTATGCACCGCGACGCGCGGCGCGGCGCGGCGCTCCGCTCGGAAATGGATAGTAAACTGCGCGCCGGCGAGTTATCGGCGATGCACGCGATCATTAACGAGCGATATCGAGAGGATTTATTGCGCGCTTTGTTACACACTACAAACTTGCATCTACCTGTAAGCGATCTCGCGAATTTCTGCTGGATTATGTGTGACATCTTTAAAATTCTGCTTAATTCCTACATTTTGCATAAGCTAGACATCGCCATCGATCCAATCGATCTTGGAAACCAACCTTCCGGCGTAGCTGAGACAATTTTATTGTCCTTTACTTAATTAGTCGTTGGGGATGAAGGCGGTAGACTGACAAAACCTATCCGTGAAATCAGAAACCCATAAAACTTACTAGAAAACAAAATCTTGTCTCGGAACCTTTTAAAAATTCTTATGAGGTTCATGCTCTGTCATCTAGACTAGAGGATGATCCTACTTGTGGCTTATCCTAGTGAGTAGTACACTTCGTTTCACGCACGATGTGCATGCATCATTTATCCTTATTGTTCACCGAATGTTAAACATGGATAAATGATACATCGTGCGAAACGGAATGCATTCGAAGATGAGTCATAAATTAGGATCATCCTCTGGTCTAGACATAGACAGGGCACCAGGGCTCCAGCGCCATTGTTTTTTGTTTCTTCTTAATTGTGCTTATCTCGAACATTCAGATAAGTCCTCTATGATGGAACAGTTATTGGTAAAGACAAGACTTGCTCCGCCCTGTCAGAACAGGCTATCTCTCGTCCCCCTTTTGTCCCAGTTCTTCCCTCCGTCGTTGTACATTAGTGCACTAATAAAAGCACTTAACAATTATTTTCCGGCCGGTGATTTTTTAGCCGGTCGCGGCGGCTGCTGATAACGACTCGTGCCGGCCGATAACCTAGGGCAACCTAGGGCAACCGCGCGTGCGATGGCGTACACGCTGCTGAGTTATCGTCCTGCGGGCCGTCGCATCGTGAACGAAAACAAGAAGCGAAGCTCCCGGGCGACGGCGATGCATTTACGACGGCCGGCGTCTCTTAATGCACGATTCGCATGCGGCCACGTCGACGTCGGCGTCGGCGTCGGGGTCGGCGACGAATCGGCCGCCGGCTAATTTAACGCGATCGTAATCGGTCGTGATTTGTCTTAATTTTCGGTACGACTGCGGATCCGGGATTCCGTCTCACCTCTCGCCTCGCCGGTCCCCTTATCGGTCCGCCCGCCCGCGCCGTCTGCGAAAGTCGTTATAATGCCGTCACGCGTCGAGTTATCGCGCGCGGGGCCCTACTCGAGCTGAAGAAGCGGGGTGATCGTGACGGCGATTAGAATTTCGGATTGCGCACCGACGCCGGTGATCGCTAGTATCGCGATTCGACGCGTTGCCGCGATACGCTTGTGCTCAATTTGTTGCCGTCTTTCGTCACAGACGGCAGTACGCCGTTTTGTAACGAGAATCAATCATGATAATTAAAACGAGCAAGCAGCTGAAGATCATCGCTCTTACGTACAACGTAATGCAATTATATCACGGTTAACCACGCGACGTGTTTGCGATTGCAATTTCAACGTTTATATGTGCCATAAGCCTCTTAAAGGAGCGGCTATTACTGAAATATTTCAGCACACACATACACACACGCGCGCACGCAGTTTCAATAAATGCCACGGATTAAAAATGACTGCGGCGACAAGTATCCGCGCGTTTAACGGTCATCGCTCCGCGAATCTGACAATGTGCGATTTTCATCGCCGCGCCGATTAGCGAATGGCCGGCTAATTTCATCGTCAAGAGCCTCGCAGGTGATTTGTCATTCCGATTCACGGTGGACGCGTTGTTTTCGCGCGGTGTCGGCGATCGCCAGTGCTCATTCGAGAGTCAAAAGAAAAACGAGAGAAGAGACTCGAAAAGAATGATACCGCGATGCGTGGTAAGGGGAAGGTAGACTGGGAAAGAGAGAGAGAGAGGCACGGGGAAATGTGGTCGGGACTAAGAGAAAGAGGAAGAGAGGACGGGGCTGTGCGGCGAACGCGCGACGTAATATCGTTATCGACGGGCGTAGGTGTTAACGTGCGAGGCGGATCACAACTCGCGGGCGTGTGCACGCGCTCTGTCTGGATCGAACGAGGAGTGTCATCGCATTTAATTAAAATGTCACACGCGCGTGATAAATGTCGCGTGCGAGCCGCGTGAAAGAAGCCGTCGCGTCGTGTCGTCGCCGTCGCCGTCGTCGTCGTCGTCGTCGCTGCCGCCCGCCGCGCCGCGCGCCGCCGCGTTCGCGTTTTCCTCTCGCGAATGCAGAGAGAAAATAACAAATGAAATTTGCTATCTTCGTGACATACAGGCGGCTGAGAGAAATTAAAAAGTAAAAAAAGAAATGGGGAACACACCGGTGAGACGAGGAGGACCGATATTCGAAGGAGAGTCGAGATTAGCGCGCGCGCGCGCGCGCGCTGGTATTCATCTCGTCTGGACTTTTCGGCCGTTAATTACGTAAGAGCGTAATTTTTCAATATAACCGAGACCTTAATCCTTCGACGACGTGCCGTGTAATCGCTTAGTGGCTCGTTCCGCGACGCCAAACGTCGTGGACCCACTTTCTGGCTTTGTTCGTATGCTCAAGCGTATCGGTGCATGTCACAGACGTCAAGAGACACCCGGCTTTTTGGCAACGGTCACTCGATTAATTTGTAATGGATACCGCAATTCGAAAGTTCACCGTTGCGCAACATTGAAACGGTCATCCTTATGATTGATCGCGATGATTAAACTTATAGAGACTATAGAGACCCTATAAGAGACTGGCCATAAGACAGCCAGTTTTGATTGGTCCGCCAATTTTGTCAAAAGCAAGAGAAACAGAAAGAAAAAGAGATATAAGAGAGAAAGAGAGAGATATGAATATATATCCTTCTCTCTCGCAGAATTTTGACAAAACTGGCCTTATGGCCAGTCTCTTTATTATATAGGGTCTCTAGTTAAACTTCTCTAATTAAACTACCTTCGCCGTTTAACCCTTTTGTTAGTTAGTCGCGTTTTAAGTTGCGTAACGTAATTAGTGATAGCATAATTAAAGACAATTATGGCGTTATTAAATAATAATTATATGGTCTTTGAGATTTAATTTCCAATAACAAATAATTGGTTTCTCTTTACCTAACTCATCATAAAAAAATTTTTTGCTTTATTCGGCACACTTTTTTTTTATTCATGCATATTTCAGATAAATTGGATGACATTATTTACGAGTTTAACACGCAACTAATTAAGGGATAAGAAAATGTGTTAATTTCGATCGACATCGACAATCAATCGACATGATCAATCGCTTTGATATTTGAACAAACGTACTTTAAGCATCGCGAAATGTCCTTTGAGCGTCGAAGTCCGTGCATCTTGACACACGACGGAATCGTGATGTAATTTCGCGTCGCAACCGCGTCAATCATTGCAGTTTTTTTAAGTCGCGTCGATCTGGTAAAAAATCCCCCCGAGCTCCGTAAAAATATGCGATTGCGTCCGAAGTTGCATATTTATCGCGCGAGTCGCGCCGCCGCGGAGATCCTTACGCAATTTTCCATTCTCCTCTTCGGACGAGTGCTAGGTCCGATTTCACGCGGCGATGCTCGTCATCGACACGCAATTTATTTTATATAAACGCAAGGTATGTTCGCGTCAGTTTAAAAATTGTACGAATTAATAGGATGGAAACGAATGTAAGACAAAGTAGAGATTCTCACTAGAGAAATGTGACATTTTAATTTATTTAGAAGGCATTATATCGTACATTGTACGATACCAATGAATCTACATAGTTCTATATACATGCAAATTATATAATTATATAATTTGCATGTATACCGTTGGAACATGTGTGAAATTCAAAACATAGATATAGTATATGTAAATAAAATTAGGAATGCACGACGTAAACCTTATTTTTACGACGTCGTAAAGAAGATTACGACGTAATTGCGTCTCATCCAAGATAAAATTAGGAATTTAATTTTTATGGATAGGTATACATAAGGATATAACGCTGGGTATTACATGTTATATCCATCTCGCAACCTTCGCTAAGCCCTACCATTAATCAGTACGTCCGAATTATCGGATATCGATGATCATTCGCGCGCACCCTCCGCCCGCTTTTCTCGGCCGGCGAGGGGGACGAGATAGAAAGAAGCTACGGAACGCGTCGCGCGATTCCGTTCTGGAATTCGATGATCCCGCGGAATGCCCGCGTCTGCCATAGACACGTAATTCGCGCTCTCACGATGTTCCCCGTATATACATCCGTACGTATCGATGGCTCTCTCGCGACCGTGCCTCGCATGCGCTCCGTTCTAACATAATTCACGTATACACAAGCCGCCGCCGCCGCCGCCGATGTTGCCTGATGAATGACTTTGCAATTATATTCTCATCAGCTCTCTCGCCTCGCTCCGAGTCTCACCGTTAACCTGAGCCGTTTGTGGGGACGTCGTGCGTGTGTCGTTTGTGCATGTGTCCACCGCGCCGCGCCGCTCTCGGAGAAACCGACGCAGCTCCGTGCGCTCGTATTTATGCGGGGCATGGGGGGAGGTTTAGATACCCGACCTGTCTGCCTTTCGACCATATTCCGACCAGGTGTCACAGCGACGAGTCATTTTTGTCGCGAGCTCTCCGGCGATGGTAATTAGCACGGTATTGTCAGCATAGAAACCGCGCGTTGCGTTTTCCGCGCGCGAGCGCGATGAATGAAATTTCAACGTCGCTATATACGCGGATTTGAATCCGCTCGCTGTACTCCATAGGTACGCGGACACCCGATCGGAATGCAGAGCTTCGCGATAGCAGAAAATTGTAATCTTATCCGGCCGTCTATAGATGACGAACAATACAAATCGCATCCTTTAGTAATCGATGCGAATTAGAAGGTAAAGAATTTGCTGCTCGTATAGACGCTTATAAAAATGGACGAAGATGCGTTTTCTCCTTTTCTCTCCTTTCTGGAATAAAACGATCAAAGATTGTGTTCGTATGTAAGTAGATATAATTATTTGACACTTTCTTTTTAGATTAAATTTAATCATGTTAAATAGCACGTAAATTTCTACTGCGAATTATGTACTTTATCTCAAGACAAAAAGTCGAGTAACGGTTTTACATCAATTTTGACGGATCAAATAGTTTTTACAGGAATAATTTTAGATGGTTGAGGAACCGGCCATCAGCGGATGAGAAAGAATCGAGTAAGCAGAGTGTCAACGCTAAGATAATATAATTAATTCTCTCGATAGTGAGAATGCCGTCGCTTTGATATCTCGGCGCTTCTCTCATTTGTTTCGTTTATTTCGCGGGAGTCCCGCTTATCACGAGCGTGATCGGCAACTAAAACTCAAGAAAAAGAAAATAGTTCTGCCGCGAGTGCGCCTTTAAACGGCTACACTTTGTAGAGAGTGTCACGCGTGTCACCGCACGCGGCGATAATTAATGAGGCGATCGCGCGGCTCGAATCTTAATTATTTATCGCTGCACCGTTGATTAATTACGGCCAACTGTGCGCCGGTTCGTGATGTATCGCGCGGATAAGCTGTGACGTTGTGAGTGACAAATCGTGCGTTTTTTTTCGTGCCCTTTCTCCTTTCTTTTTCTCTGTCTCTTTCTTTCTCTCTCTCTCTTTTCTCCCCTCACCCCTCCCTCCGCCCATGTCCCTTTCTTTTTCCGCTTTGCTTTGCTTCTCGCGTTGCGGTCGTAATAGGTCACGCGAAAGAATATTCGAAACGCGCGCGTGGGATTTTGAAAGGAGACTGAAAGTACGCGCGGCACGAGCAGGCGAGGAAAGAAAAAAAAAACCTGTCGAGAGATATTCGTAAAAACGATTTGTGAACGTCTATCGTTCGTTGTACGCTGTCAACTATTTCGCAAGACCGCGATTTTTCTCGCGACACTCCAAGTCGCGACCTCGGATGATTTTGCGAAGCTGCTCACCGAACTGGACATTGCCAGTACGAAAATACGGCGCGTCTTATCTGCCCAGGCAAGTGTTAAATATTTACGTGCGATAAGAGGCAGGTTAGCACAAATGGCACATGTGCCATGGTTCTGCCGCGGTTCTGCCTGGAAATTAAGACATTACGCTCGAGGCTATGTAATTACTCGTGACAGTCTAGTATTTTTTTCTGGCGCAGAGCAAATTTCCGCTCGCAAATAATCGTCCGGGACGATGTTAATTACTTGAAAAATTAGGACCGCTACTTGGCGCCAAATATTAAACCGCGGTTCGAAAGGCGATTGGGTCGTCGTAATATTCGTCAGTGCGAATGTGCGAGTCGGGATGTATTCATTGCGATACGCATAATTCTATATCTTTTAACTGCAGGAAAACCGTGATTTTGATAATCGCCGTGATATTATATCTCATAATACAGAGTTGCAAATTGTATCTGCGTATTACATTATTATATGCGGCTCTCTGTCGCGGCAATTATGGCTACGAGGACAAGAGAAACGACGAGGCATGACCGTCGTATGAAAAAAGAGGGAATCGAACGAGAAAAGGCGAGGGTTCTCATCGAGATCCCCGTCTCGTGGTACTAATTACTTAAACTCGCAATTAAACGCACCCTCGCGGCGCGAGAGAAAGAAATCGCGGATGCGTGGATTCGCACCTCCCGCTTGACTCGTCTCCTTCACGCGCGCACGCAATGAGATCTCCTTTCTTTTTCGCGCGTTTAATTAAGACCGCGACCAAGCGTGTACGCGAACGAAGGTATGAATAGCTAGATGAGGAATTATTGCATTCTTCGGGATTTGGCTCGTTCTTTACTTTTAAATCTTTTATCAATTTTTCTTTCCCTTTCTAAGAAATTTACAAAACCTTTTGTTAAATTCTTTATTGGGGTATATAATGCGTTAGTGAATTTTTTTCCCGAATGAATTTCTCTCAAGTATAAATGCCGGAGATGCGCGCCAGTGGATGGCCTCCGCGTTATCACTATGCCTCTCTCGTACACCGAATCTAAGCGCACGCGCGTTCGTATCTGACGCATTAAATGCGATGTATACGCGACGAGCGCGTGGTCACGCATGCGTTCGACGTGGCTGGATCCAATCAGGATTCGCACTCGGGGGCGATGGATGGGAGAGAAAAATGGCTTTCGCCAATTCACAATCTCTTTACATTCTGTTTTCGCAAAAATCGAAGGAATTATGCTTAAAAGGACAAGATGTACGACTTTAATAAGGGTCTTGATTCGTCTTTCCATTTTATTGAATAATTCGACTGTCGAGAATTTATTTTTTGATATCTCACTTGCAAAAAATGGTTTAACTAATAAAATTTAATATTTAATTTTTATATGTGCTGAAGCTGCTGCCCGTTTTAAGGAAATATTAAACAACGCAATCTTTTTTTAAATTGTTAACGAATCTTTCCAACTTCGTTTTTGTAAGTGCATGTAAGAGGATTGTCGTTATAATTTTAACCGTAGCCGCGAGTAGAATAAAATTAAATATAATATTCACCTCATCTCTCAGCGGAAGTTATCGATTCCGTGCCGTCAGGTTACAAATGGCTCGAATAAATCGCGTTTTCTCTCGAAGAAATCGCTCTAGTGGCCTTGCCGGAATTAAAGTTGGTCGGAAGAATGATCCGCGAAACTTAACTTACTTCGAACTTCAACCGCCAATATTTCCAATCGGTTCTCCCTCGTTCTGTCTCACGTCGTCGTATATTTCGCAAACGGAAAGTTACATCGTTCTGTACAAGGTATTAGTGAACTTTTCTCCCCGCGAAACTTATACCACAAATTTCAATGAGACGCACTTCCATTAGTCCGATTTCGCGACGTCCATATAACTCACAATTCCCATACATTTGTATACTTTTGCGGCAAATTAATTAAATTGCGGGAAATCTCATTTACGCGGAATTGATAACTGATAATACTTGTGTTATTCGTGGCCGAGGGAGCTTGACGCCGTTTCCGTTTTGAAAGGATTACGGGCCACATGGCGGAAGGTGTAAATCTACCGTCCGTTCGCTAACCTAATTCATCGTCAAAGCGGAGGCATACACCACCGAACAAAAGATAGGGCTAACCGCTAGATTATTAATTCGGAATTTCAGTTATGACGATCCTTTGGAAGGAATTGGGCTTGGAAGCAATTGGGGCTTGGAAGGAATATCTGCTCTGCCAGATAATTTTCGATTCCTTTGATTATTATCGATCCCATTAGGAGAGAAATAAGGTAAGATAAAAGTGAGTTTTTAGATTACTTCTAAGGGGCCTATCCTCTAAACGTTAACGATATCGTTACGTGCTTTGCGCAGAATTTTTGTATATTTTTGATATATTATACCTACGCAAAAGCACGACAATGTCGTTATCCGTTTACAGAATAGGCCCCTAAGTTGAAGACCAGCACTTTTTAAAATACTATTTTTTAGATTACTTCAAAATTTTTTGAACACGATAAATATATTCTCCCTACATACTCCGGTGTGGCCGGCTCCCGGAGATGCGCGAGGCATTTCTTCTTTTTCTGCGGGAAACAAAAAATATATTTAGAAAAATATATATAGTTCGAAGATAAATATAATTAGAAACATAATAAATAAAACAAGCGAAGTGGATTTTTGTTGATAAAGGATAGTCTAGGAAAAAAAGATTATGTGTCAGATGAGCTATTCGAAACGGTTTTAAGACTTTCAGAATTATGGAATAATTATTTACTCATTATTATTAATTATAGCTATATAAAATCTCTATAATATTATGATATGATGTATGATAGTATTATTTACATATTATTGTTAGATATTAAAGTTAGATATTAAAGATATTATTAAAGTATTGTAGATATTAATATCTCCATTGCAACATTTTTTCTCCAGTAATATATCATCTCTTCAATTGAGTGTGAATCTATATGTATTTTATCTGCAACTATACTGTTTCGCTCGTCTCATCTCACGACCACGATTATTGGCATTATTACGAATCACAGTTGTCAACGACACAGCCGGATGCGTTTGCTTTATTAGACTGTTCACTTGCGTTATATATTAGAAATCCGGGAGAGGCAATTTGCACGTTTGTAGCAAACGGGCTGCACGTCTGTAAAAACGAGATTCTGGCCATTTTATTGTCCGCCATTCACCGTGGCACAAAGCGAGGCGCGATATCAAAGTGGTAGCTATCGCCGCCGGTGGTACATTCCTGTGTTATCCCCCCCTCCTTCTGAAACTCCCGTATATCCCTTAACAAATAGTCCCTTTGGCAGTGGCTTGCAAACGTCATCGACGAGACCATAAGAGCGTCACGTGGTGTAAGTGCGTGAAAACACAGAGGGGTAATTATGTGTGTATTCTAACGGAATCCAGCTGGCTCTCTCTTTCTGACAATACCGTTCTTGTTTATCGCGCTTTTCGTTGCTCGGTAATTGCCCGTAGCGAATTTGCTCGACGTGACCCTTTTTTTCAACGAATTTCAGATCCTGATTCTTTACTTTTTTTTCTAATAAAGCATTTTTATTTGAATCGTCGATTTGCAGATTGGCGGCCTAACTCGCCAACATTTTCAGCTTCGTTCAGTTTTTTAAAGCGTTACATTTTTGGAAACAACGCGATTTATAATGACAAATGCATTGTACGATGAAATCCGATTAAATGTTCTCCAGTTACTTCACGATTTTCGAGCGGAAATTCCAAAGCTTAATTTTATCCGACTAACTTGACCCCTGTACCGCGCTTTAACTGCAGATCGCGTTTCAGTTCGGAATTAATCTCATTGTGCGAACTTGATTGCTGGTAATACAAATATGTATTACACGAGATGCGTATCATCTAATGACAGCGTAATACGCGAAGAAAAACTGTGCAAAGTGTGACGCAACAAATTAATGAAACTTTCACCGATCTTTATGGAAAGTTCATCAATAAACGGCGACAATAAATTGCGTTATATATTTTACTTTGCAAATTAATTTTTGTTTTCATTTTTTTGCGTCTTTTACTTTTTTCTTTCGCGTAATGCGTCTTGGAAAGAGGTTGAATTTTCCAAATTTCTCCACGCGAGTAGATGGCTCGAGGTATGTTTCTTTTTCTTTCGTTCTTTTTTTCGTCACTCGCGATTCCTGGCGAATGCGAGGAGACGGTTCGGCGGCCACAAATCATCGTCGTAGAAATCTAATTTACGGGCGCATGCGGCTTAGGGTGTCTATGCCCGGGTCCAGCTAAACGTGGGAAGTTGAAAAATGCGAATGCCCATTAAAGATTCGGTGACGGCCTTCGTGGTCCTCCGCCGTGCCGAGTCATCGGTTACCGGTTCCACCGGGGCACAACCCACCGGCACTAATTTACTGGTCGGCTTACTACGATTAGCTAGATTCTTTGTCACCTATATCGAGCCAGGTGTCTCACAACCACTTATATCGGTCTTCTTTGAAACGCGAACGCGATCGGAGATATATGTATATCTTGTTCGGAAATGTTGCGTGGCAATGAAACACAATCAGGGTTTGATAAAAAGAAAAATAGCGTTACCACTGGATATGAGAAAACTGCAGTGTCACTTTTCACCCCAAGCTGCTCCAATAATTCCGTTTCCTCCTTTTTATTTTCTGGATAGCGACTTTTCGCGACTTCTTTCTGATATAATATCTCGGAAGATAACAATAGGGGTTAATACGCGTGTGATATCTGCGGATGACTGGGGATACTGTATAGAGACTACTCTCGAAAACCGGCGTCCGGGGAGGAATGGTGAATAATTTATGAACGCAAACCGGAAAACGAGAAAGCGAGGATCGGGCGTGCTAAATCGGTCCACTTTTCACGCCGTCTCTGCCTGCGGGTGAGCAGTCGTGGAAACTCTCTCTGGAAAATTGCGGGCCTGAAAAATTATACGACGTAGACAACGGTGTTCTCGAGATTCGAGACCTTCACGTATATATCGCGGACGTATACTCGGGCGAGCTGCGAACGAAGCGAATAGGAACGAGACGTGGAATCCTGGAGACCTGGTTATCCTAATATGACACGTCTGGACGTGACCAGCAGCCTCCCGTTGAGAACGGAATATATTCCTACCTGATGTCCTCGAAGCGCAGGCCGGTTGCTACTTTCAGGGCCGCATCCGAATTCTTGCGTGTCGTTCTTGTGTTCCTTACACGTGATATCAATCTACGGTCATATATCAACGATATCAGCTGACTATTTGTTGGCGCGGAAAGCACAGTTTGTTGAGAAAGCGCTTCTTTCGCACGTCTTCTTTCAAAGAAACTGTGTTCGTTTGGAAATCCCTTCCTAACGAGATATAATCCTTTCATCCTCAGTGCCCCTTGTGCCAAGAGCTTATGTTAAAAATGACATAATATTGATGATCAATGTCGAGATATCATGCCATTCAGAGCCGAAATAACTTGCTAGCTCATTATAGAAATACTAAATTATCGGTGGTAAAATGCTTATATATTTTGTACACGTCGCCTTTTCTGCGTCCCAGTTTTGCAAGTTGCCTTCAATTTCGACCAACGGGGACTAACGTCTGTCTGGGATAAAGCGAATCCTTGAAGACGTGAACATAGTGAGCGTAATGATACGTACCGAGAAAGTAATAACCGCTCCGTTGGACAGGTAAAGGTTCGTAATAACAGTATTGACACGTTTGACAAGAAAATTGATCCGGCAATTTATTCGCGTAATGATGTTGCAAAAAAATCAATTTGCCGCGTTTGAAAAAAATCTACGGCCAATCTACTTTAATAAGAATTGACATAACGAGAATCTTGTGTTGTCCACAAATATAATCTCTTAATTTTATTACACGCTTCTAATTTGAGATCTAACAACTTTAAAATCACGATAAATTATGCATCTTGCTTATTGTTAGTTAATTCGAGACTTCCGAATCGAGAGGGAGATATTTCATCCACCGCGGCTAGCGATAAAGAGAAAACTATAGTAAAGCAGACGGCGGAATTACTCGAAAAGTCGCCGGCCACCGAACGCAAACGTGCATAATGCGTGATAATGTATTCGAATGGCGCCATAATATTGCCGGCCGGTTCGCGCTCGGGTGGCCCGATATTATTTTTGAAAATCTCGCGCAAACGACGCGCATTCCAGGGTGGGGCAGCCCCAGCATTAAATCATCCCGCTCTCGCCGCAGCCACCAGCGGTTGACCAGCGCGGCGGCCACTGCCGTTGCTGACCGCCGCGCCGTGCTGGTGCATACGCGGCAGTGGGTGTCTCGGTGCCTGGTAGTTACCACCATCGTCGTAACCAACCTCACGCCGTAATCTCCGATGATCGTGAACTCGGTTTATTGCGAGCGTGCTCTGCAGCGTTGCTAATAAATTCTTTTTCGGCCGGCAATCTATTCGTACGCTGCTGTCTCGTTCTCATTCGCTTTCCACCACCGTCCCACTTCATCTTCCTCGCGTTTGCCTCATTTGCCGTAATTCTGATTGGACAGCACTGACTTTCACCTAATTTGCCATCACAGAGCGATGAGGATCAAATTGGTAAATCCCAACTCTTTATTGAAATTAACATCGCGATTTTATTCAAAACGAAGATTGGTTACAATGTGTACGCTATGTTTTACCGCATTTTACAGGTAGTCATATTATCTCGTTGTACAATGATATACGAAAATTTTAATCGCATTCGGGAATGGCTTCTGTGCGCGGCTGTAAATTCAATCGAAAACTAACTAACGCGTCCACGCTAGATTATTGAAGCCATGTTAAAAATGCAAAAATAATTTCCAACGACATGTAAACTGCGTTAAATTGTGGCGAACAAATATTATATTGGATATGTTGTAAGCCGACAGCGGATGGCGATGTTTCACCAAAATTAATCGAATCGGATTTCATGATAAATGAATCAATTCGGCATAAGCTAGAACAATCATGAAAATGCACTACGACAAAAAAGTTGGACATTTAAATACTTTCGGCAAACATTTTCGGCACGAGAGAAATATTGCTGCTATTCCCGTAACCGGCTCAAATATTGATTTGAAATTGCAACGCGATACCGAGGCGAGGGCGTACGTATGGAGTCGCGATCACGCTGCAGCACTAAACGCCCTCGTTGCGATTCGCGTGGAAAGAGCGAGTCGAGTATCACGTCCGTCTGGGCCTTTATGGGGGGTCGTCTCTCGCGCCCGAGAGACGAGACCGACAAACCGAACGACCGTTCGTTCTACCAACGAGAGCAAACACTTCGGACTCGGAGAAGGCACTTCCGACCAAACACGTAGAGTAAAAGAGAGCGAGCGAGCGAGCGAGCAAGCGAGAGAGAGAGAGAGAAGATGAGAGATATATATATCCACACATATATACGTGTGCATATATGCATGCATGCAATCTGGAGAACGAGGGAGATTCGTTCGGGAGGTTTGATGGACGAACATATCGTCCTGGCACGAAAGAAACACGTGGCGCGTCCATGGCATCGTCCACTCCTAGCGTATCCCTAATTAGGCTCGGTACACGCTTCGAGTGCTCTCTTTCTCTCTCGACTACCTCGTCTCGTGGAGTAAAAGCGCGCGCACGCGCGCTCATCTATGTGCGGAACTTTCGTACACGTCTGGCACACGTGGGTGGCGATTACTCGAGTACCCTTTGAGGGCACTCGAGAGTTTAGTAGTTGGATCCGAATTGGCGCGAGGATCGTTCACCTACGGGCATGGAGATTGTTTTTAATTACTGGGAAAGAATCGTTATCTGCGATCGCATCTTTTTAATGAAGAAATTAATGAAGAACATTTGAGTCTATTTTTTAAATAAATTATGTATAACTATTATTAGGTAATTACAAAATTTTTTATAGTTTGTGTCAAAGATAGAAATTGCTATAAGCAGATTATACAGCGTATCAAAAAATGGTTTGTAAAATTTTTAATTTGTATATACGCGATTGGATATAATGATACGGTATTTTTACGAATAATTAGTTTTGGTGCGACAGTTTAATTACGCGCAAATATTTTTTTTATTTTGCCTCGTTATTGCAGCCGAGAATTTATTTTCGTCGGAACAGACGGCGCGTGATGGTTTATAACCATCGCGCGATGTTTTACAGGTGGATTGACGCGAAAAGAATTCCGACGTATTTGACACACGTGCTGGGGATTTGAATTTGTAATTCGACGCTTTTGTCGATCCCGTGGAAATTGAATGCGCCCGTTAATGGCACCCAAATTCGTACCGGTGTCACGTATTTGACGGTATGACGGCAAATACTTATACAATAAGGCGCGCGAATCGGATTCGCGTTAATGCGCGTGTGCATGTCGCCTCTCTTACCTGGGAAAGGAGAGTCCCGTTGCATAGAAATAACTTGCACGACCCGCGGTGGAATCTTTTTTACGCTACCTGTCTTTCTTACAAGAGTGCTCGACCGTGAAATAAATATGATAATGACCAAACGTAATTTATTTCCCTTTTTAATAAAAATCGTGACATTAAGATTGACACGTTTAACGGAAACGCGTGTGAAACTTTCATATGCGTGATTTGACGATTGCGTTTATTACTTGTACTTCCATTTACTCACATTTTTCGAAAAGGAAAGCGTGAAAGTGCATTGAAAGTGAAAAGCGATTGATTAAATATAAAATTATCACAATTAGCAAATCTTCCCATTTTGAATTTCGTGAGTCTTTTTGACGTTCCGACACTTGAAAACGTTCACTTATCACTTGGCTGCTCATTACGGTCTAATTGTAAGAGGTGAAAGTTCAATGTAAATTCATTTACGTTTCGAATTGTGGCCTGAATCGTTTTGTTCAAGTGATCTTGAGCCATCGCGTGTGTATTAATTGATGACAGCAACCCTCGTTGCAACCGGCGCGCTTAGCGGCGCCCACGATGCGTGCGTGCTTATGCGTGCGTCGTTGTGCAGTCACCGAGGCAGGCAACGCTGACAATGATCTTTTATAGATGCGTCTTCAATTTATACCTCCATCGACTAATTAAACGGCGGCACTTGTTACCCGTCACGCTCGCTTAGGCACGATGGTTTACGAGCGATGTTTCGACATTTATTAACTTTCTCCTGTAGTTTACGATTTTCAAGGTTCTCCACGTAAAGTTCTGCGTGCCGGATGATAAATCGCTATATTACTCGCGTGGCGTCATTTGATATAAAATTAGCGTTGAGAAAAAAAGTTCGTTATAATTACTCTTATTGTTAGTTAAATGCGGCGTATGGCATCACACTCTTGTGTAAAATTGTATAACACGATAGGAGAATTCTGGTAGAATGCAGCAAGAACGACGGGTGCGCGCATCGGCAGCGGCCGCTGTTTACCTTCGATTTATGACGGCGCATAATTAGCCAGGCCAAAAGTGAAACCTCTGTTTACGGTGCTGGCCAAGCGAATCCTCCGGCAGATCGAAACGACAGCTTCGAGAGCTACCGGGGACTATTTGAGAAAAAATTGACACCGTCGGCTGTGCGGATGTGCCAGCGCGCCGGTAGTGCCAGGCGAGTTCTCTCCTTTCGCTAGCGCGCGGATTCATGAATAATTTATCGCGGCAGTAAACGCGAGACAAGTTGTCGCGCTGCGCAACCTTCTAACTTTAATTCTCGAATTCGCGCGTACCGTTTGAACGTGTGTAATTTCGCGTCAAGACGGAAACGAAATTTTTCACCGATGTAATGCGCGGGGCCGATATTGACGAGGGGGGGGGGGGGGGGGGGAGGGGGGGGAGAGAGAGAGAGGGGCAGGGAAGGGGGACCGACGTGTGACGGTTGGTTTTTCAATTTCGGCGAAATTTCACCGTGAATTTACCAACATGATGGACGTTTAATCGAGCGCGCTTCAACGAGTATCCGCAAAATAAACATCGTTCCGCGCCGATGATTATTTCGCGATGTGTCCCGTTATACCAACAAAAAAAAGGAGAGAAAAATAGAGGAATTAACGCGGCGCACGCGTTCCCGATGTCAAGAGTCCGGGGGATTTATGGATTCTTGTTGCCCTACGCCCGACCGCCCGGTCACGTGGCAAATTAGGGAGCTTATCTATAAACATCGTCCTCCCATTCCGTCGGAGAGATCGGCGGAACCTCGACAATCTCCTCGGCTTTTGATCCGGCAATTATAAGCTCTTTGTTTTTGCTACATAATTTGGGTACGGCGTGACGGCTCTTTCTTTTACCTGGAGCCCGAGGAAGATCAACGCCCGTTAAATGTGCCTCGGTCCGAAAAAGCATTAATTCTAGATGAATTTAATTATGCAGCTCTAATTAATTGACTCGTCAGTATGTCTTATTAACGTCTTTCCGCCTCTCGCCGGTGCCTCGTCCCCGCTTGCGCCGTTCGGAGGGAAACAGTGACATTTAATAGGACGCGCGCAGAGTTACATAATGTCCCGGCAACATGATATCATAAGGTTTCGACGATATGGGAGCTAATGGTTCGCCATTACGGAACGTATAAGATTTCCCGTCCGCCGACAGATGAATTTTTGGATTACACGGATGGCTACATTTCCACGTCGCGACCTCGAGAGAGATACATAATGCGTTCCTTTAAATCTCCGCGCTATACGTGCCGATGATCCTACACTGGATTCTCTTGGTAGACGAACGTGTCAAATCATTTTTATGATAAATCTTTTCGTGCGCGGTATTCTTTCGTCGGCGGATCGATTCCACGGTTCATCGATGACTCAGGGCGTTTTGCGTCGTCGAGATGTGTTAACTGGCCAGTCACGATGCACATGTTCAGCCAGGGAAACGTAGCGTGTTTCCCGTGGTTGATGTGCGGCACCCGGTATGCACGCGCACACGGTAAAAGGACGAGAAGCGTCAAGTGTCATGCGCGAGGTTATTGACATTATTGACCAAATATTGGCCCGCCTCGTGAGAAATGTCGGTTTCCTTTTATCGCTGTTGCCCGGATCGTCGTTGAGGTAGTGACGACAATTATCGCGTTTACCACACGGATGGGTTCAGAATAGTACACAAATTGATACAAAATATATACTTCGATTGTTTATTTATTATAATCATTGTTTGCTAGAAGAAAAATCGGGGTTTTTTTTATTTCAATATTACAGCAACTTTCGATGTGTCAATGTGTGCGTTAATTTTCATAGCTCGTGCGTGAAAGACGAGCACTAACCCGATGTAGAGAGAAGGCCGGAGAGGCGATCAATGAAGATTCCCGAAGAGGCATCCGTCGTCCCACGCATTCAGTGTGTCATACCGGAGACACGGTGGGTGCTCACGAGACCCCGGTGTCACGAGGAGGGAGGAGAGGCATCGTCGGTCACCGTGACCGTATCAGAATCCGTGACACGCCGACACCGTCGGGGTGTCGCGTGTACGTAACGCACCCCGCTCTGCACGCACGTGCACAATCGCTTCGCAGAACCGCGCATCAGCCCGCAGATGCTCGCGTCGTGAGTGCCGGGATCTCTGACGGGATTGTGTAATATATTCGCCAAAGTGCACCGAAATGTCGCGTTATAATTGACGCAAAGTAGAGAAGGGATTATTTACAGACGACGCGCTAAAGTTGCTGCAATTTAGATATTTAAATTACTCCTTGCTTCTTCACTTTCATGTGTAGGACTGCCGCATACGTGTACGTGAAATTAACGCGAACGCACGGTCTCCTCTTCGCGCTAGGTACCCGTTGTGTAATTGGAACTCATCGTGTTTTCGCAGGAAACGGAATAGGCGTATGCGGTTACGTTGGTTTCCGAGCTGCACCTAACTTGAGAGGCGTGTAGAGACCTATACACAGGTCGCATAGCTGTAGCGTGATATTTTTTAAATGGTTGTAAAGCGTCGGTGTCGAACTAGCTTTGTTTTTTATCTCTTTAACTCTCGTCAACCTACCTGAGGTATTTTTTGACCCCCATGCATCTAAAAATGGCGATTTTCTTCTGTTTTATCGAAGATTGTGTGATTCCGAGGTTATTTTAGTAATATTTATAGTTTTTGTTACTTTTGATTTCAATATAAAGTGAGTAATTATAAGGTGGGTCAGAAACGACTCTGCCTTAGGTGGGTTATATGAAATAGAGCAGATGAGCGGCAAGAGTTAAATCGCGCGGTAAGCTAAATATTAAGTGTATTTCATTAAATATACTTTCCAGTAGATATCATAAAACATATTTCTAAATATATTGAAAGAATTTTTTTCCTAAGAATACTGTATTTAAAAAATCAAGTAATGAAGATCATTACCATCTACTTATTACCACCTACTTTCTCGAGAAAGGAAAGAAAAAAAGATCTCTCAAACGCGGGAAAAATCCGAAAGTTCTCTCGTGAGAAGTATATTCCATTTCGGGAAGGGAAACACTTCGGAACTAACGATGTTAATGGCGAGCGAGGAGAGAGAGAGAGAGAGAGAGAGAGAGAGAGTGTATGTGTGTCCTTCGTAAAACATCGTTGCAGGAACGCGGGCCGCGCGAGTGTTAGTAAGAGGAACCGGTGTAGGCGAGCAACGTCGCACCTTACGCCGCGGTTTCTCTCCCCCGGGAAATTTCAATGCGGAAAATCTCGGCGGTGAGACGGAATAAACTGGAGCGTGCATAACTCGGTTGCCTTTGCCACCGGCTGCTGCTTTCTGCCGCTATAAATTCATAAACTACAAGTTCGCCGCGACGGCGACGGCGGCGGCGGGTCCCTTCGTCCTCGGAGCGCCGCCTCGGCGCTGTTCCATCGCCACCCACACGCCTTACCCCCTCAAGAGGGAGGTTGAAGACGGCGAAGGGGACTGGGATGGCAAGGACGAGGGTGGGAGGGGGAGAAACTGTTGGAAAGTTTCCCCGGTTACCTCCCGTGGTAGCCTCCGCCCACGCACCTTCCAGAACCGCCGCCGGCGGGCGAGAGAAACTCGAGTCGGTGCCTCGATAAATTTGCGAGTAGTTAGTTACAGCAAGAAACTCCCTCGGCGGTGGTTTTGACACACGGACACGTGCGGCCGTGTACGCGCGAGCGAGCGCCAGAACCATCGCCTCCACCGCCGTCGTCATCGTCGTCTTCGTCGTCGTCGCCGTCGCTGTTGCCATCGCCGTGCGCGCGCTTGGATATTAAATTCACCTTGGAGTACGAGGGAGAAAATCGGCTTTCCGATCGGAACTCCGCTCACTCGCACGGAACTCTGAGAGCTCGACGCGACGCGATTGTCGCCGGAGCCGCTCGCGCTCGCGGCGGTTTGTTTTCTAACGAGCTTCCTCGCGGCTGCGATCGATCGCGTAAGTTTCGCAAGTCGCGAACAATTACGCCGCGGCTAGGTCGAGGCGGTAGAGATACTTCGTATGCGCCTTACGTCTTTTAATATGCAGTTGCCAATTCTTTTCGCGAGCGCGTCTGTAACTCTCAATCATTTCTCAGGGAATAAATGCTAGATGTTTTAAAATTTTGACAAAAGTTGGTTCTCATACATCTGTATTAAACATCTTTCTTCTACACACAATCGCTAAATTATATTACCATTAGCCTTTTTTAAATGGAAAAAAAATATATTTGACATACAAATAATCAGCTCATATAATTGTCTCTCATCTAATTTTTCTTGATGACTTTTTATTTAAGCGTTCGCGAAGTAAAATAGTCGGTTCCATACTCGCGTCGTTTCTTATGCACCAGGTCGACGGTGGGTTTTTTAAACGGTGAGCGTAATCCAACGCTAAAAGTTAGCGCTCCAATGAGTGCGCCTTCTTGTAAGACGATTCGTATCGCCGGCAACTTCTGGCATCGTCCTGTTACGGGTTTTCGGTCAATTTGTGCTCGGTGTCGAGCATCGCCGGTGACGTCCGCGGTATCACGTCCGGTAATTCGATATGCGCGGTAGAAAGTTCGTCTTTTTCCGCGGCCAGTAGTGAGTAAGTGCGCGCGATCAGCATTCCCTTCTCGTACGGAATTACGCGAGGAAGGTGATGCGCGTGAGGCGAAAGTCAACGCGTGACACGTGGCGCGACGAATTAATTATGCGATCGCGCGCGTAACCGTTGTCGTCGCGCATTTATGGAAGAATGCCTGGATTCGAAGAAAGAAGGGACACCGATCGTGCCGCGCACGTGTCGAGGGACAATTCTCCATTCTCCTCAATCTGAACATACAAAGAAGAGAAACCAGTATTTTAACAAACGTGTGTTAACCATATGTTTAATGGATATTGACCAACATTGTGATGAAATCAGGTAACAGATATTTAATCTTCATCTTTTGCCACGTACAAAATATGAAAAAAAATTTTAATTTAGGAATTTGTAGATTGAATTTGATTTTCTTGTGTTCGAATCTTTTTAAGGATTTCATATTTTCTAATCTGTACTCTGCAGAAAACTAAAAGTATGAACTAAAATTGTGCGGAAAATATAACTCAGATAGAATGATCTTTTGAACAGTCAGGTTTTTTTGTCATCTGGTTTTTCTTTTCTTACAAATATTCACCCGTTTTCTTAGAGTCTTAAGCCACAACGAGTCTTAATTAGCGTGCCCAGGTGTAAAGCACACGCGGCACACGTGTTGTTGGCTTGAACACGTTTCTGCTATGGTTTCATCATAATTCGCTCATGGTCCTCCCGAAAGTCTTGACAGAGATTTCAAAATGATTCAAAATTAATATATTATTAAGACTTTCTTAACCGTTGATTTAGGCATATGCAACGTTAACTGTATATAGTGTAATTATAGACCGCATGTTTTCTTGCGAGACAGAGAAAGGGAGACAGAGAGCTGATGCTTTTTATTTTTTTTTATCGCAGCTTCGTACTTTCACAAGACTTGCGTTGATTTTAACGTACTCGATATTTTACTCTGAAATAACGTCCGAGTTCGCGCAGTGTCGGATCGCTCGCGATATCTTTGATGGCCGCTCCCGCGTCCGTATCCACGAAATCTTTTCGCGGCTGCCCGACCGTTTTGCGCCCCGTCGAACGCAAACGTGGATCGACATGGTCGCGGCTACCGGATTTCACCCCTGGCTACACACTCTTTTCGAGTCCACGATACTTCTTCCCTCCCCCTTCGTCTTGCCTCTCAAGCGGTCCTGGCTGCCATTCGATCCGGTCCACGATAGTTCGGGAGAAGGCGCAACTCAGCTGGAATATCTTCGTGTTCGGGATACGAGTGAGCGGAGCAAAAAAAAAAGAGGAAAAAGAAAAACGAAGAACACGAAGCAGAGAGAGAGAGAGAGAGAGAGAGAGAGAGAGAGAGAGAGAAAGAAAGAACACGAGAGATGCACTGGAATGATTTCTCCTCTATTCCTAGTTGATGAGATCTTATAATTAATAAATAGCGAGACAATAATTTGTAATAGTGATTTAATTAGATTTTTAAGAAGCAATTAGCTTTAATTTTGAGATAAATAATTTAGATTTAATTTTTTCAATCACGATTAATTATCTCTAAAATTTAAAAGCGAACTTGATTATTATATCACACCGAATCGAATTTTATTACTGCCATTTTCGTAATAAAATTTTTATCAATATGTATCAATTCAATAACAATGCACTTGAACGACATCCATTGAAATTGGCACCTATTCCTCTCTTTTTTTTCAAGCTGCTCATATCGTTTGCCGTATAGAATGTTGTGTCAGGATTTCGTGTTCCTATCCGAATACACGAAAATCGATTACAGAGTGTTACCTCAACGATCTCTTGTTCCCCCTCTCGTCCTCGACATTCCACTCAGAAAGAGAGAGACAGAGCGAGAGGTGGGAGAGGGAGAGAGAGAAAGAGAGAGAGGACAAACCTTCCGGAAGACGTCGGTGGTCGCGCGCAGAGGGGTCGTTTATATAGCCTAGATTTGATTTAAATCTCAGATTATTGTGCCAGACACGAGGCTCAGGACCAGAGACTGGCATTTTGTGATTTCCATACAGGAAGCTCTGTAACGAGAAACCACCTCTCTCTGCGTCCCTCCCTCTCTTTCTTTCTCTCTGGCTATTTGCTTTCTTCTCTTCGTACCGTTCTTTCTTCTGCATTCTCTTCTTCTCGCTTGGAATCGAGCGAACAGTCGGGCTCTCGCTTGATACTGGTGTATGATTACCGATTCCTTGTTATCTGGTATGAGGCTGGTATCTTCGGAAACGATACAGACGCATTACCACCACGTCTTTTAGCTCGTAGAAAGCCATATATAAGCTGACATTTGCCGATCAGTTAAGGCGAATCGATAAGATAAATCATTGGTATAAAATAATGCCAATGTCGAAAGTATGTTTATCAAGAGCCTTACGGATAAACGTTACAGATAACGTTAAAGAAGTAAAAGCTGGAAGGATTTTTATCTGATTATTTTAGCGATTTTTGAGTATTTTGACCAATAATAATTTGTTATCATTGACTAAAATTATCTTATACTAATTTACGTTAACTAATAAAAGCATCTTACTAAAATATAAAAAAGAAATTAAAGAGAGTAAAGTTAAAAGAGACGGACAAACCGTGCGGCAAAGACAAAGAGGAAAAATCAGGAGAATCTGTCTAAGCATCCTGTCGGTCCTAGAACCTACCTTGGACCAGGTGTGCTCGTTGAGAAAACACGAGGGGGAGGGTGATCAGGCTCCGCTCAGGGGTGGACTACAGGCTCCTGGGCCGCTATGCGAGCGAATGGATCATTGAGGGAGGGCGGGGCAGGGGGAGGGGGGGACCGGTAACGAAGGTAGAGAGACGGCGGCTACCTGAGAGGTCCTTCGCTCAGGACCTCTCCGGCGGCCCTTCTCCGGGCTTTTTGGGCGCCCAACTGTCTGTGCCGGTTATACTGCTTTCGGTACGCGTCGGCGGCGGCACCGATTTTCTACTTCAGGATTCTCGGAGAGTGAATTCGAGCGTATCCGGCAAACGCCGACGGCTCTCTCCGATGGCATGCCGGAGAAATGATTTCAGATCTTTCATCATTTGTTGCTTTCCATTTTCTTTTTTAAACAGCATTTTAAGCGATATGTTTGCACAGTTATACTGTGGATACTATAATCGTTTGTAGACTCGTGTCACGAACGAGACTGTAAACGAATATCGGTTCCATTGAATAAATATGTGATTTATTACAGCCAATATTTGGACTTTAGACTCTAATATTAGATGATAATGATGATTTTTACTTAGATTGATACTGTATTATAAATATTAAGCAAGTATTTATTTGGATTCGTATTTTATTCTAGAAAATATGTATAATAATGTTCATTACAAAATGTTAGGTTAAATAGCTGCTCTATCGTGAAATGTAAACCAAAGTAAAATTTCATACCTGACAGTCAATTTATGAGATTATTTGGTCCAGTCAGTATTTAAAAACTAAGACCATCTTGACAGACTAACGGAGTCAGATGTAAAAAGCTTCATCGTTGTTTTTGGATATTTTTATTTTAGTTAGTGCTCAATGTTTGCTTGACGGCACACTTGATGGTGTTTAGATCTTCATATATCTAACGTTGATCAAATATTGAATCTATTAATAGAGCTCTTATTAGAAACGATTTCTACGATTACGCTTGAGTAAATATACTATTATAATATGATATACGTGAGTGGTTACACCGTCTTGCAGCTTTTAAAAGGAGTTATTTTATGAAAGAAAATATGAATATTTTATGAAATCCACAAACACACCAACAATTAAGTCGTTAAGCTTTCTGCCTGAAAGTTCGTTGCACAATCATTGTCGTCTACGAATCTTTATTATTCTAATCGCTCACAAGTGACAGAATTACATCCACGTACGCACGGTCGAATATTGAATATGTTAATAGATTCGCTTATCAGTTTGCGCTATCCGTGATTAGAACTTATTATAAATATAGGAACCAGTGCAGGGGGGGGCGACTATGAATGTAATACGAGCTCGTGATGTAATCGTGTAAGGCGGACGAGTCGCGCGTGGGTGATCGGTCGCGGGCTACTGCGCATTGTAAGTTACATTTAACATACACACATGTAACATATACGTATAAATACGCACGTGCGCACGGGTAAAAGGACGCCAAGGTGTCGGCAAACACGAGCGAGTACAGATAACCTCGGGGTAAACGTGTAAACTCGGCTACCAGTGTTACGAAACCATGCAAGGTCTGGGAATCTCCTCTGTTTTCCGTGTTAATATTTGAACAGCTCCGTCTCGTAGCCAACCGACCGACACGACGCAAACGCGACGATTTGGAAAAAAACAACAGGAGAGAAGGAAAAGAAAGAAAGAAAAGAAAAACACGTGCGATTTTTTTCTGCATGTTTGTACCGTTTGGAGAGACGTTGCATCCATAATGAAACGTAAATACGAAATCGACGCGACGGGGTGTCCGAACATACTGGCGCCGTTTTTCTAAGCACAGGTATAGCCGAACGCGTCTTGATGTCTGTCTATTTCTCGTCGTCGTATCAATGATGCTAAAAGTTTTCTCAAAAGGAAAGCCGACATTAAAGCCGCAAAAATGCGACGGAGACACGATATTAATGATTGGAACCGAATATAAGCCTTTTAAACCGAGGATAAGCCTAAAACTGCGGAATCCCATTAAAAGGTTTCACTTAAACACTGACTTTCTTCAGGTAGATCCTTAAGCCTCGTGGGACAGTTCTTTAGAAAAACTATCGCACAAAAAAGAGCAGCAGGCATTCTTTAACATTTTATTAGTCCTCTAAATGGAAATTTTTCTCGGAAACAAGGAAGAAAGTAGTAAGTCGAATGTATTTTTTTCCTGTGGCTGTCGCCTAATAACTCAACAAAAAATGACTTTTTTGAACACCAAAACATGACTAGTCATTTCCTGTAATTTTTTGGACGTTGAATACAATATTTTTTAATTATATTAGTCAAACTTAAGGATTTTTTAAGTCGCTGAATACTAATCTAATATCAAAGTTGATAAATTCAAAGTGACGGAGCCAATATGACGGGTGTCAAAAGTAAAAATTCGAATTCCTTTTAAGAGTCGAAAGTCCTAACAACATACTTAATTTTTATTGCAATAAAACTTCTCCAACACGTCACATATCGTAGATGTTAAGATGTAATATGCAAAAATACACTAAAATAGTCCTTTTTGAAATTTCTCAAAATTGTGTCGTGATAGAGAACACTTTAGTAAACGGGATCGTATTCAGCATCCAAAAAAACTACGGGAAACGATTATTCTAATTCTTATGCACTTTTTTTACAGCGTAATCGAAATTTTCTTTTTCGAGAGAGACGTCAGGTAGAAATATCTAGCACGATATACATGTAACAATTTCGTGAAGTTCGGAATCCGGTCAAGCGCCAGTATAGCGAATCGGCAAAATTCCCCCCCCAAAAAAAGGAAAAGAAACACGTTTAATTCTTGCATTCCAATCTTTTTTGGGATATGCTTTCGAGTTTTCAGTCGCGTTTTGTAAAAAGCAACAGCAGTGCGAACTGCTCGCGCGCGACTCGCATGAATATTCATCTCCGGCGTGGAAATTCGTCACGAAATTTCCACGTCACGCCGTTAAAGCGCCTCGCTTGTATCCGCGAGTATATATTTCCTGCTCTGACTCTCTCTCTCTCTCTCTCTCTCTCTCTCTCTCTCCCCCTCCCCCTCTTCCTTCTCTCTTTCTCTATCACGTCGGGTGTCCCGAAAGGTATTCTGAGTCGCTTTCCGCCGCGCCCACCCCCGTAGGGATTATTTCCTATTAATATGCATTATGGCAAGCATGCCACAAAGCAACGAGAGAGCCAGCCTGGCACTGTGATGTAAATAAACTTAGGCTCCCGGATCTTCCTCCTTGCCTCGGACACGCTTCTTTTGTAATTTTGTCCCGCGCAGCTTTGTCTCTTCGAGGTAATACTTGCCTTGCTACACCAACTGTCCGGTAAACATTTTTCATTTTCCTTAATTCGGTCGTTTGGCGCTACCCTGCGTAATTTAAGAGAGACAAAACAATGACACAATTCTGCAATAGCTCGCGAAAAAAAGGGTTTTGGTTCAGGAGTTCTGTGGAAATCTTCCGCGTTTGGCGTATAGTTTCTCTTTCTTATAATTATTTTTCTTTCTCTGCAAAGAGGCAAAAAAATGAAATGCTCGGAACGTTACGGAATAATTTTTTCAACCCGAAGATTGATCTTTTATTCATTATGACTTGATAATATGATAATTCTATAAATAGGTCATCCATACGCCCGTGCAGTGGAGCAAGTATGTGATGACTCAATAACCCTTGCCCTTGACGTAACTTCTTATGAGTAACCTGTCGGTTTCATAACGGGGAATGTGAAGGAAGACGCATTTTTCGCGCGACAGGCTGTGGCTCGGGTATTCTTAAACGGGCGCCATCCTGAGCATTTATAAACAAATTTGAGAATCGTATATCACGGTCATTGTCCCTAGCCCTCGTGCTGACGAAGATCGTCGTATAAGAGACCTGTGTACGGTGAATGACAAAAGAGAGCGAAAGAGAAAGAGACACGCGGAGAGGGAAAGAAAAGGAGAGACGGTAGAATGCTTGTGTCGATGAGCCCTTTTGAATCGATCGGCATTTGAATAAATTCACCTGCACGCCCTTCGAAAGGAACTGTGTCAAGACAGCGCAAAATAATGGTTTAAGGAACTAGCGCGGAGAAAAAAAGGATTATATCGAGAAATATTTTTTTTTATTGAAAAGTCGCGCTGTTTTCATAATTATGATATTCGCTTATTTAACTGCTTGATTATTCAATCATTTAATTAATTATGACGCCGCTCGGGAGGTTTAGACTTTAAAATACAACGCTGTTTTCTCGTTACGCGTTCAACGTCTTTGGTATTTTTTTTTATTTACGTTTGCTCCATTGAAAGAGCGATGTACAGTCATACTTAACGTGGGACGTGAAATGCGGGCCTATTGATCTGCTTTTCCGCATTTATGTTGCAACCAGTACAGAAGTGTCGTTTATCGTATCAGTCGAAATAGTCGCATATTTTATCCCTATTCGTTTTTCAGCGTCGAGCGGCGTCGGAATCTTCGCAGGACGAAATACGTAACTGAAATCTCAGCATCCAGACCCCTGCGCACCTCTCCCTGCACTCCTCTCTCTCCCCTTCTCTCTCTCTTGCGCGCGCGCGACAACCGTGGATGGCCCCACAACGACTCGCTGCTCTGCGCTCGTTTTCCCTCCCCTTTTCATCCCCTGTCGGCGTCGGAGGGTCTGTAGCCGCAGCTGCCGCACAGCTCTCGGCCAGGTGTGCACTCTCGCAATGTTGCCGCTAGGGTAAATTTCCCCCCGCGGCCCCTGCTCGCTGTCCCCCCCTCGCCTTTCCGTATACCGCAGCTCTTCTCTTCACGGTTAGTTTTCGCCGTCGCCATCGAACCGTCCTCAATTCGGACGAAACCGATGCCAGGATTTCGCATACCTCGGAAAATATTTGCCGCCACGCACAAAAGGTGACCCACGCGCTGCCGCTGCTCGTTCGACACGCAAATATCATCTCTAATAATATTCTTAGGTTTGCTTTAATCCAATAGACAGTTTTTGAGTGCGCTTTGGGAAAACAGCGTCTGACCATAACATTTATTTACTTTTCCTTGTCATACATGTTTATATCTGTCAACGACCTAATTCTTTGTTTCAGATCGCAAAGATGATTGATTTCAACAAATATATCAATTTCTAATACAGCTGATTTTATTACAAAATTTTTTAACAACTACAGTTTTACCAATATTGGAAGTTGATATTACAAATAGATATTATCTCTCGTAGGTCTGATGAAACATTTGGCGTCACTAATAAGTAGTGTTGTAATTAAGCATAATCTCGAACGAGACAGTGGTATTTTGCAGAGAAACGTAATTAGTATTTCTCGTATATGATAATCTATCGTTAACACGTACAGACGACTCTCTCTTCTTCCCAATTAAGATTTATCGATGACTGATTGATATCAATAAATGCTAATAATAGCAAATAACATAGCCAATAACAGCAAATAATATACCACTGTATACTGTAATATAAAAAGTAAATACCATTTTACATAAATCTGAAAAATACACATCTGTATATTGTCAATGCAATTGTTATATTATCCTCTTTATCTCGACTCCTTATCTCGCATTTATTCCGCAATTTGTACGCGAAATTTGCGCGTTTCGAACGTGCTCGGTCGGTCGATCGACGCGCGTGGACGCGAGTTTTGGTGCGACGCAGCGTGATGAAATGTATTTTTATTGCAGGACGTATACACAGTCGACAGATAGGAAATTGCGGAAACCAGCGACCGACGATGTCTCGATAAGAGCGGCGTCGGGCTACGCTCTCATTGCCTCAATTTCCACTTCCACTTCCACTTCCGGTCGCGATCGCTTTTTCCCATCGGCCGAGCCTAAAAAACCAGCGTCACGAACCCGCGCGAACCCGTGTGCGTCACGCTCGCTCGGCATTGTCGAGTGAAAAAGTGGCGCAATAAAAATGGCTAGTGCGTAAAGCCGCCAAATGTACGCGCGAATATTTTTTTTTCCTCAAAAGCGTCCTCGCGAGCATTTTGGAACCCATCGCGGCATGAAAGACTTATCGTAACAGGTTGCGATCGTATCTAAACGCTATAATCGTATCTTTGCGTCGAGACAGGCAAAAATGGACTCATATTGCAGCATAGATAAATCAAAAATCGTGCGACGGAAAAGTACAAATAATACTTTTTTTTACTTTACTTAAATATGACCGTCGAATGAAAATAGCTTGTTCTCTCTTACCACTGAACGCCTTTGACTTTAATTAATTCGTGCGGCGCAGGGAGATAAGATCCCAGTAAATTCAATTTCGTGTTGTCGCACTGCCGGAAATACCATCGAAAGCGAGTGCGACGTGCGACCTATTGCGGGGCAAGCGGGAGAGAAGTAGGATCCATGGATCCATGGATCCGAGGCGTCACGACGCTCGGCTGAGCGTGTATCCCACCTGAATACCGGAAGCCAGGGGTTCCCCGTGACGATGAGGAGGGAGAGAGAGGGAGAGAGAGAGAGAAAGAGCGAGAGAGCGAGAGATAGAGCTAGCCTACCGGAACACCGGAACCGGAAGGGTGCGGAACCTACGCGCTGATTTCATCCGCTGATGAGACCGTAGCGGCTCGTTGACTTTACCAATGTTGTTATTAGATAGTCTGCGTTCGTCAAAACGCGCTGTTCTTAGGGCATGAGCATTACATTTCGGACAATGCAGGATAATTTAAAATATACGTTCCATTAAAACGTTACGAATAAATTTAAAAATTCTGAAACTTGAAAGCACATTGAATGAACAATACATATCGAGATTCCCACTGTCCCTATCTACTATCTAGCGAAACCACTGCCAAGGGAACGGGCTTGGAAAAATTAGCGGGGAAAGAAGACCCTGTTGAGCTTGACTCTAGTCTGGCACTGTAAGGAGACATGAGAGGTGTAGCATAAGTGGGAGATGGCAACATCGTTTTACGTGCAAATATTATGCTTAGCAATTTGTGAAGAGTAAAATGCGTGAGACTTATGTCAGAAAAAATGCGAGCGTTCTGTATTTAATTTATTTTGAACATTGATATGCTCATTACACTACATTTACAAGACACTATTTTATATCGTGATTTTTTATTTATCTAAACACTTATATTTGAGTCATATCGCTTACAAATTATCCGCCAGGTGAAGGTGGTCTGATCTCCGGACAAATCCAGAGGCACGCGAGCTTTATTTTGACACACAGGCGTCTCTTTCAGCTGCGTCGACCGAGGCTCGCCTCGCGGATCGCACGTCAAAAGATTACTTTGTGCCGTCCGCGAACGATGACTAATGAGCCGGGGTGGTTTAAACAAAACGTCGGCGTATCGGCGCGGCCCCGAACGAAATTGCTCGGCAACCTACCGCGTTGCGGCCGGTGCGCCTAAACAAGAGGCCGCCATTAGGGCCAAATGACTCGAGGCAGCTAGCCACTCGTGATTAAAAGGGCGATTTGTTAAACGGATACCGACGCCTGGCATCGCGGCGACGTGAGCTGGCCAGATTTTAACCCTATCTTCTCTGCGTTCACGAAATAGCTCGCGTTTTGGGCCTTCTCTTTCCTTCCTCTCCTTTTTATTGTTCGACGCGTGGCGAACTTGGCGAGCGCGCGATAACTCAGATATTTCATTTCGGCGACGGCGCGTTCCGCGAAATTCACCTCGCAATGTGCTCGGTGGCAGTTTTGTGTACAGGCTTGTATAAGTGGCTACGCTGATTGCGACGATCCCGTTATTTCCGTTAACACAGCTCCTTGTTGGGATACGCCATTGCGAGCTGATGAAGGGAATAATGTTTCGCGAATTGTAATTAAATTTGAAACACTCACCAACTCGCACTCACCAAAGGTAATTCTTATTCTGTTTTATTTAAAAATTTAAAATATATATAAAACTGTTTTGCGTTTTGAAAATTATTATACAAAGTTAAATTCAACGATTATAATGTTATAGCGAAATTCGATATCTATATATTTGAAAGTTGTCAGGACTGTCTCTTCTGTCAACGTGTTAACGAGGGGGTTACGCATGCCATTACAGTTACAATCGTCATAAATATTTAAATAATATTCGTTCACCCTGATTTATGCGTAACACCGCCCGGTTACCGGCGACGAGAAATCGCGTCGGATTTCCCCATCGTGTCAGCATGGGAATTTCGACGAGGGCAGGTGGAGCATAATTAAAGTCGCGCGCGCACGGCGTTCCCTTTTTATGGGAAATCCGTGGACGAAGCACCTGCCAAAACGGCCGATCGTGTGGGACGGCACAACGTGAACGACGAGATTTCGCTTTGGCATTTAATAACGCCGAGGTTATGGGAACCCGGTCACACGGGTGGAACAACCACTCCCCTTAAGTACAGTGATTATGCCACGGGGGACACGGTATTTGCGCAATGCATCGCAGGTCTTATGTCGAAAGAGATCGCCTATATGTATCGGGCGATTATCGATCCATCTCCAATGAAATCACGATTGCAAGTTTGTTTGATAAATCGCATTCTACGTTAAACGATTGCACTTGCCATCATGTAATGTTAATGTTAAAATAAATGGTAGTAACAGCCATAGTAATTTTTATCACGATTTTTCTCACTCGTCGAGAATTAAATGAGATCAGAAGATTGAAAAGTCGTTAATCTTGGTGCGCACGCATTTGTCAGTATTTACAAGCGACATTTTGCGACGCAAAAATTTCCTGTCCGAGGGTAGGTTTCTCTTGGTTGAAAATAGCGAAAATCTAATCTCCGTAAAGCTCCGTATAGCTTTGATTGATGATATTCGTGCCAGGAGAGAGCGAGTTGAACTCATCAACCAAGGGGGGTGGTAGTTTCGGGGGTGAAATTGTCTTGTCACTTTGACAAATGGTTAAGTGGAGCGACACTTAAAACTGTCTGCAGTTCCGATTTCTTAAATATTTTTTTCTCTATTTTCTCGACCACCTACTGTGTGTCTTTTCTAAATGTCTGCAAATGACCTTGCAAAATACGTTGTTTCGGTACGTCAAAAGATATTTAAACTGTCTTGATCGATAATTAATCATTGTTCTTAAATCTCAAAGAATGCCGTGTTTTCTTAGGACAATTTGCAAAACTCTTTTTCATATAAAATACTTTGTGTAGAGATATATATTAAATAGATTTTAGCAGTACTTTTTTCAATAGCTTTCTGAGATATTTCTTGAAACTTAAAATTGCATTTTTCTCAAAATTACTCCGGATAGATATCTATTAATTGTTTTTTCCCCGTACTTTTCATATTTGATTTATTTATATTTGTATATTTGTGTGTGTGTGTGTGTATATATATATATATATATATATATATATATATATATATATATACACGTGATATATATATACACACACACACACACACACACACACAGACACAAATATACAAATATAAATAAATACACACAATATAAATATACTATAAACAATTATTTATATTGTATTATATATTTATATTGTGTGTATTTATTCTCCTATATTTAATACCAAATATTTATATCTTCGTTATACTTTCGGTGAAATCGAATGCTTGCATAAGTCACACTCTGTGGTCATGCCCAAAGATAGATCGAAAGCTACGTCTATTAATTCGAATGCTTGTCGCTGAGTTACGCTCTACTTGACAAAGGAATGTGCGATCGTCATTCGGTACAATCTGTCATCGTGGCAATCTCTGCGTACAGACTCAAAGTGCTTCGCTGCGGCTTTGCCGATTATGGATAAAACGATTTTAATTAGAGTTTATCGGAATTATCAAAATAAAAGTATATATCTGTAGTTACATGATTTTCTCGCGAGCCGGCGAATTAATCAAAATGCAAGAAATATAAGAAATATCGCTTGCATCATAAAATTTCCATACGATGAATAATTGCATATCGACACCCGTTGATTCAGATCATCTCGAAATCTCGGCAACGCGATCCAATTGTCGTGTAAATTTCGTGTTCGCATCAAGCTACCGCGGCAATTCTCTCGGATTACGAGAGCCGAGAGTGTTGTCTCCGCGTTGCGTTACAAATTTCTACGAATGCAAGTGCATCACAGTGCTCAGCGCCTTTTCGCATTCCGTAGCGCAATGTAATGCGCGAAACGCCCAGTCTCAACATTATTCACCGTCCAATTTGTATATCGTTGCCAATAATCGCTAACGACAGCTCGATTACACAGTGAGAGATCTCTCGGTGGCGATTCATCTACTTGACACACGCTTTTATCGCGTATCGACGATTTTCCGCGGCGAGGACTTTTCCGCGCGCGGCTTCTCATAGCGAAAAACATAGAAAGTGAAAAAACAGACCGCTTCTATTTGCGGCACAATAAAGAAAAACGATTTCACTCTTTGTCCCGCGTTCTGCCGCGTTCTCCAGCAGCTTGCTCGAGCTCACCTTTCGCTCTCCGTTCTTCCGATTCTCCGGCAAACAACCTATTCGCCGAGGGCAAATCTGCTTGTCCCGGCGACATATTGCGCCGACCAAAAATCACATTCCTACCGACCCCTACCGAATTATAGCGTCGGCGGTATTCACCATGGTGAATTCACATTCCCACACACACACGCGCGCGCGCGCGCGAGCGTATGGGGCGTATGGGGGGTGCGGCGACGGGGACTCACGCAACCGACACGCATGAATGCCTAATGCCTGCGGACAGTGATTTCCACCCTCGACGAGAAAGCGCGCCTCCTACCTCGTTCCCGCTTTCGATCCGCGCTTGCCCCGTCCACCCTTTCTGTGGGCAGATGGGGTTCTCACGACCCCACCCCGCTCTCACCTATAGCCCACGATGTCGCACGTAATCGGTCGCACGATAATGCCCGCTGTCACAACACGCAAACACACGCCCGTGTTCCGATTAAGAAATCAAAGGATTAGCCGTGACTTTGGGATAAACGTTCCGTTTCATTAGAGATATTATTCGACGGCTGCACGATGTAATATGCGTGCGGCAGATTCCAGTAGCTCCTTTGTGTAACTTATTATACGTTTCTGACCGTGACAAGAGGCTTCGTAAAACGCGCCTATATAACGCGATTATGGCAATAAGTACCCGTTAGTCCATTTGATATAGCGCCGTAAGTTCTTAAATCACATTATGTCGCGGCAACAAAACTCCGAGAGATACCGGTTGACTGTAATGAAGATTTAATATTCATCATTTCGTCCTATTTAATGTTAACTCATATATATTATACATTTCTATTCGTTTCCGGCAATAATTACGTTTCATTAGTCGACAAAAATCTGATATTTTCTGTCAGCAGCGCCAGTGATAACTCGATAAAGCCGATACGAAAGCGTTCGCGTCGAAAAGAGCGCCCAATAAATTCCGCTAACGGATAATGTATTAATGCCGCGGAGTCACGACGGTATAATATGTAGATGTAGTAAGAGAGAGGCGAAGTATGTATGTGTGTGTGCGCGCCCGCGCGCGCACGTGTGTTTCGTTATTACACGCGCGATAGGCGTATTGCAAATAAACGTATCGACACATACGTCGTGCTCCACACTCCGCCGCACAACACGGGTCTACACCTTGTCACCATCGACGCCGCCCTGCGCGTTCGTTACGCGCGTATATTATTCATCCCGCGTGTCGACTACGTTGAGACGATAATGGCCGGTTGTCGCTCGTCTATCTTTACTGACGTCACTGTTAACAGGTTGGGCGAAAATACGTCCCGCCGACTGCCGACAGCCTCATCGTCGTCGTCGTCGTCGTTGTCGCGCTCGTTAACTGCTTCTTCTGCAAGAGGATATTTGCGCGAAATGCGAAATAGCCGGAAGCGACCCGCGCGTCGCGTCGTTAATTAGAAACGTTAATAAAATTAATTCCTGTATTATAGCGATATATATATTTTGTTGTACAAATAATAGAACTGGGTATTAATGAGTTTTATGTTTTCTCTGTCTTTCAGGTCAGATAGCGATCGTAAAATGTTGAACCCGGAAACCGGCTGCTACTCCGAATCCGTACGAGCATGGTGAGTACAATTTAATTTTTCTGATCGATCCGACCTCGCGACAGCGAGATTATGTCACCTTTTAATATGTATTTTTATCTATTTTACCGCGTATCTATTTTTGATCGCGAGGTTAACAAAAATACACACCGCGGGTTTTTTGCCGAAAACGAAGTTAACCGTTGCACGTTGACGCGCGGGCGATCCCCCCCGGGGAGATTTTTAACTGTTTTAACCGGTGCGGCGTTAAACAGCGGGCACATTTCCGAAACAATGGGCATGAATTTTTGTATAATTCGCCACCATTCACACTCAATTTTGCCGAAAAATCTATCATCGCCGTTATTCCATCGCCGCGCGAGGTTTTCCTCGCGCGCGTGCATTTTTTTCTTCTCCCCTCGTTCTTTCTCTCTCTTTCTCTTTCCCTTGCCTCCTCCCTCCATCACCCGCTGCACTCGTAAAAGGTAATTTGCCGCGACCGCTGATGTATTTATAACAAAACGAATTAAACTCGGCGCGCGCTGCGCGAGCAGGTAACAAAACGCGGCCGGCCGACAAAACCCCGGGAATAAAATACGCAAATATTTGCGTGTTTAATTTGAATCTCGCTTTGGGGGTCGAGCACACGGCGGTGGCGCAACGGGAGGGTTAATAATGAAATGTCGCATTGTCGTCAGAGGGGGTTGAACTTCCTCCCTCTCTCTGGCTCTCTTTCCTTCTCCCTCATTCCCTGGGATGATTTTGTTGCGCGCAGCATATTGTCGTCACGTGTTGTCGCCGTAGTACCTGCGTAGGACCGCGAAGGGCCGCCGCTCTCTCTTTCTACCGCCTTCCTTTTTTTCCCCTCATCTCACCCACCCGTAACGCCATTCTCTCGCCTTTGCGTTAATTTATGACGGGCTCTACAAACTCACCACCGGATCGCGCGCGGATAATCCGGCGGTGCCACGACCTGCACATCGTACGCGAGACACTGCGAAAAGTGCCGCGTGCTTAACCCTTCTCTGCGAGCTGAATTCATTCTTTCTGAGGGGCACAAGTGTGTTTAAGTCGTCGAGAATGCCGCGACCCTCGAGAACGACGCGTGACGAATGCTTTTTGTGTGTGCGTGGGGGATGAGGCATCACCTTACCGCTCTCTCGAAATGAAACGAGGTGGCTCAATTTTCGGGTGATATTCGATGGCGCACTTGACTTTCCCTTTGCCACATCATTGTCGACACACGATTCTGATTTAAGACATGCTTTTCGCGAATTCAATTTGAAGCGGTAATTATCATCAACCTTCTCGCCGCGCATAAAACAGAAGCTGTCAACGGAGAGATATTGATATCTCGCCCCCTTCCGTGTACTTGGTACTTTCGGTCAGGAGCGATTTATCTGCAATTGTGGTGGTTTTTCTCAGAACATTAGGGACGCGATCACGGACTGGCGGAGGATTGTACGGGGGAGGGACCCGGGACGGCACCTTAATGCGATTAAGGTCGTTATCAGATGTCGCTTCCACTTCTTGCGCGATGACGTCGACGGTGCTCGTTTGTCATCGCACCGACGTCGTCACGGGGGTTGCATGATTTACTTCCGCCTTTCCCCTTTTCGCGCCCTCCCGTTTCCCGCCGTCGATTTCTTCGTCACGATTCGAGCGTGCGACGTGCGTCCGCGTGAAGATGAATGTATTTCCGTGACACAGACACACGGACGCACATATAGACGCGCGCGAGACAATCTCCGGCAATTAATTCAAGCGTCGCGCATCTTGTCAGCCATCATTGATTCGCATGATAAATCATTCAAGTTGTTTATACCGTAATTAACGACAAAATTGTTTACACATAATTTGAATGAAAAAGTAATTTATACGTTGTTCGCTCTTACTTTACTTTGGTAACCATTTGTAATCTTGTTGTAACCATGAGTAATTTATAATGCGTTTGAACTGGACCGTCAAAGAACGGCGGGTTTTAAAATCAATTGCTTGAAGAATAATGTGCCTCCTATTTGAGGCTTGCTCAACTCGCGTGTCCGTTCGTCGTCGAGAACGTTCCGTGAGCGAGCGGGTTAAATGTACTTCGAATTAGTTTACGACTGACACCAGCGGATTCGTGAAGCAAAAAGGGAAATAATGACAGCGCCTAGAGAATAAATTCTCAAATCGTAGTGCACGCCGGAGAGCTCGCGTGTCGCACGCAGGTCTCAGCCGTATACGCGTCAGGGAGAACATCCGAAGATTCGTTAAGGCCAGCCGTTAACGCCTTTCGCCACGACCCAGGACAGCCTAAGGCCGATTTAGTGTCGTATTAGCGGCGAAAGCGAGGAAAAATGGTCGGTCAGAACGACGAGGAAACGCAGCCTGTCGTATTGAAAAAAAAAAAGGAAAAGGAAAAAATATGGCGAAGAGTTGGAGGGAACTTCGTCGAACACAGGAAGGGAAAAAAAAGTAAGAATACTCCTCGCGGAAAAGATAGACTCCGTGGTCATTGAAGGCGAGGGTGTGGCCAGGAGATAGGGATGATTAGAAGCTACACCCTTCCCTCCCGTGAAGAGGGCACGAGTAGCTCCGGGGGCGCAGCCGGAAAATTCATGGAGTTACTTAGCAGTCTTCGTGCAGTCGCCCGTTTATTTTAGGGGCGAAGGCACGAAGGAAGTCGTTACGTCGTCGTCGAGAGGTCGCCCCCGGGGTGGAGACGGTAATCCTAATTAATAATTAATTACGCCGGGAGAGACCGTCTCTCGCCCTACTCGACCGAAGAGTAATGCTCGATCGGATTCTTCCTGTCGGCAGCGCGATTTGGCGATACGGTTCACCGGCTATTTCCGTAGATTTATGGCCATCGGGCTACGCCGTAAATCTGATTAACGTCTTACATTAGCCGCGTTTTCCCTTTGTTAGGGAAAGCATCAGAGCGTTAAAGTCCGCTAATTAATACATATTATTCTCCCATCGCGCGCTTAATGATCGCGATATGTATCTCGTATGATTTTCAACGTGCGCTTGCGATAGAACCGTTAATTATCCATTTGTTGTTGTGCGATTTATTTTCCTTGCGATACATACCTACATGCCCCCTTTCCTTTTAACACGATATTTATTTCCTTAATATGAAAATGATACTTATTACACCATGAGTTATATCGTACGTACGAATCTACACACTCATATCTAATATGTTCAGCATAGAATTGAAACAAAACGTCTCGATACTCGTTTGTCAAATTCTCAAGAACGCATTTTTTTGCTTTATCGCGCGCTAATATTTGGAATGTGAGTTGTCCCTCGCAAGAACGGCACGTATGTATCTCTCGCTATGCGGAAGCGATCATCGGCAGTAAATTCTCCCGTGAATGGGACGCCACATAACGTTAGACGTTCGGTGGCGACCGAAATAAATAACCATCCGGAGCTTCCTGCAGTCCAGAAGTATGGTGCTTTTCCCCGTCGTCTACGAAAAAGTCAATGCCGGACTGTCGGGAAAAGTCGACCAAGTTTTACGAGGGCCGGTCGAAGAAAGAGGGAGGAATATGCGTGAGAAAGAACGAGAAGAGAAAAGTCGAAGAAAAAGAGTCTGGGACTCGTTTCGGCCGGACGCTAGAAAGAGAGATCTCCCGTGTACACGCCTAAAAGTTGTCTATGTGTGTTACATACTCGTGTCTGGGGATTCCAGAAACACCCTCAGTTTGTCAAAAGGCGACCCTTCGGTGCCACTTACAAGCAGCAAATTTGTCTTAGATAAGCAAAACAAACATAGCGGTTGACCGCGTCGCCGCATTACTATCGCCATTGCCTTCGTCTTTCTTCGTACATCTTGTTTTACATCTTCTTTTTCCCTTGATCGAAAGAAACTATAGGTTTTCTTTTATTGGACATTAATTTGCGAAACATGCAAATTTGACTAGAGTATAAATTGTGGTTCACTGGAACGTTACTAGTTTGGAGAAATCAAAAGTTTAATACTTCTCTTTTAGTATTCTGTAATTAATATGATTATTTATATTCTTTTCGAGGAAAGTCACGAAATATCAAAAGTAATCAATTAAATTTAAATTAAAAAAAAGATATATAATAAATAAATCATGTTTTTTAAGAAAAGTGAGCTTCAAATTCTGGAACGCATCCTCGTTATTACTGATCATAATTTCTCGGACACCCTGTATAAAGGGCCGCAGCTATTAATGGTGCATCCTGTCCATGGTCACCGAGTTATGAATCGATTCCGCGAATGCCGTGTTTCGGCTACTTTCTCGCATTTCGACCGCACTAGGGATTTGCATATATTAGAGTTTATCCTTCTGAGAACGTTCGTCTTTTCGGGATGCACGCGCATTTACGAATGCTCGCTCTGAATTTTGAACAGAATTTTCGTGGCAACCTCATTATGGTTATTTGTGCTCGTTTAAACACTGCCCGCGGCACGCCGAATTGTTGCAAAAAATTCACCTTTTTTTTCCCTGCGCTGACACACATTGTAACAGAGTGCTGACCAATTTTAACGGACGTTACCTGAAAACTACACTAAATAGGAATTAAACCAGGAAACGAGGCCTCGCAAAAAATCCAGCTCTCGGCTCGGTTAAGGGTTCACTTTCTTATCTAGCTTGACACGCGATGACTGTTTTCCTGATCGTCCGAAATAATACGTGAATGCTAGGAAGAAGAAAACGTATATAATGCAGAATCATTGGATCTCATTATAAAGATGAGTTTGATGCGCGATAGATATATCTTTGTCGGGAAGCGACAGGTTAAATCCAGATGTCACATCGAAGACTCTCTTTTAACACTTTAATAGACGCGTTAACTCTCTAATGGATACCTCTGGACATTGCCTCGTCTTCTTATCGATCCCTTCATCAGCGGTGCCCACATCGTTCGCGCGCACCCTACTTTCTTTAGTGCCGCGCGGTCACACGAAAGAAAAGAGATACAAATAACTGAAATCCACCGTTAGCTAATTAAACCGTCATACCGAGCTTACAGGATGATATTTTGATTTTTATTAGTATCATCGCCGTGCGATATTTACGTCGCGAAAGGGTGCAGTTCTGTGAGAGATCCCCCTTGTACTCGACACCCAATGAGATTTTAATGCGCTTCCCGAAGAGGTGCATGTTAGACCGATGATGGACGCGAGCGCGTGATCGAGAAAGGATTACGACGTTCAGCATGACTATGTTGAGAGAAAGAAGAGCGGGAGAGAGACGGAGAAAGAGAGAGAGGGCTAACTGCGTATCCGCATTCGTCTCGGTGGGGTGCTTCGTCGGGGCTTTTGCGTTCCTGCGCAGGCATCCTTAGGGCAGCTGTGCAAAAAAGAGGGATTTCGGGCTCCAGCTGCGTTGCTCTATGAGGGTTACTTGTCGTCGATGGCACCGAAAGGATCCAGGGATCGTATACTCTCGTGTGGAATGTTCGTTGATCGAAACTACCGTTCGATTCCTTCTTCAACATGCGCTCTGGCTTTGCGAGTGGATCGCGCAAATGAAAAGGGTCCGACACCTCCGATGTGTCGATCAACTTTCCATAGAAGTATTTAATCCGCCAATGTTTATGTTCGCGCTAGTGCACAGAGTACATCAGTTGACATCTCGCTGCAATAACTAGAATAAAAATATACAAATGTTTTCAAATAAAACATTTATTTATTTATATATTAGTTATAGAAGCCGCAGGCATTTTGCGTTTAGAATATGAAGTTGAGACATTAAAGATACATCGCGAATTATATAAGTATTGAAAAGTAGGACATTAGATAGCGAACAGTGTAAATTGATTTGCTTGCGCCCCCAGCGAAGGGTATTTTTGGGTCACGATTCTCCCGGTCCCATGGGCCTCGTTGTACCAGACAACGCGCAAAAAATGATCCGGAATGATCTCGATCGAGAGACGATGTTCGGCAACGGGGCGATGGTGTTGGGGGATTTCGACGAGAGAGTCTCTTCTCCTCGCGCGCCTACTCGCTACGGTACAATACGTATATTTGCGAGAACGGTCCTCGGGGGAGGGGCGGAGGGGATTGTCGTGGGGTAAACATCGTGTAACCACCGGGGGGGAAACACAGGGGTGAGCGCACGTTCCCGTGCTTGCATACGATTCCATAAATATTTTATTGGCTCGTCATTCGACTTTATTGCGCCGCACGATCGAATGACACGCCGGATTAGGCGGCAGTTATTCTCTCGGTGCACGCGAGAAGCGCGAATCATACTGATTTATCGCTTTCGACTTCTGGCCGGCGCTGATGAGTAGGTGTAAATGTATTTTTTAAATGTTATAATCAATATTTTTTATGCGTTCCTATATTTGTTAGAAATTGTAGTATAACTGTTCCGTGTATTTAACTACAATTCAATCTAATTGAAGTAAAATTATTTCTTTGAATATTTCGTGTTTGCACATGACAGTTATATAATAAATTGTAAGTACTGTATGTTAGACATTACTGAAGAAAAATCTCGCGTAACTAATTTCCCAAGATTTTGCCGAAAACTCTTGGCACGAAGGTCAAAAAAGCGGCCCTTTGACATCTCCGTAGTTTGTCACTTTAAACGTGGTTCAAGGTTTCAGCAAATTTTTCTAAAAACACGCACCGTCGGAAATATCAAAGTGATTCCAAAGTGAACCGTATCGTCCTAATTTTCCGAGACGTTGCTCGCCCTACGCGGCAATCGCGTTCCCGCAAGGGAATATATTTTTCACGACGCAACGACCCGTGGAAAAGAAGCGAACGGCCCGGCCGCGCGGGCCTCGTCTCGCTCGCACGTATACCAGCGTTACGATGTCTCGTTCCCGCGCTTAATTAAGCCGAGCCACTTAGTACCGGTGAATGCTCTTTGATTGGCAGACGAGGTGCCTGACGATAACCGAAGCTGACAGGCCAGGTACGTTGCGCCTATCCGCGCCTATGGCCTCGCGCGAGCGAGTCGGCCACTCAGTCAACATCAGGCGAATGCTGAGTTATGTCGAGGGTCCGAGTTCTTTTAAACTCGCCAATAAATCGGGCCCCAGTCTCCATCGCCACGACCGACGTGGCTCCTTCGTCTCCTCGTTCTCGCTATCCTTCCTTCGTTCGCATCCCCGTCGTACTTCTCCCTCTTCCTTCACCTTCGCCGCGGACGCGAACAGCTCCCTCCCGGTAGTCGTCGTAGTCCTTTTATTTTTTACCACCGCGCGTCATCTCCTCTCGCGCGCCTCCGCGCTTCCTCCTTCGCCTCGTCTTCAGGTAGCGCGAAATTCATTGCAGCCTCCTCCTCGGCCTCTCGCGTCTCCTTCTCCTCCTCTTCTTACCTGAGCCTGAGCGTCCGTCCATCCGTCCGGTCGAGCGAGGTGCGAAAATATCGGCTCGTTTGCCCGATGACTCGACGGCTTCTTCTCCGCTCGTTTCTTCCATCTTTTTTCCCCCCTCGAGAGAATTTTTTCTCGCTGCCGCGTCTCCTCTCTTTCTTCGCGCGTGCGTCTCTCTCTCTCTCTCTCTCTCTCTCTCTCTCTGATTCTGATTCTCTCTCTCTTTCTCTTTCTCTTTCTCCCCTTTTTCCTTTTAGTCGGTCGGATGGTCGATATTATTTCTGCAGCGGCATTCCATCGGATCGATCCTTCGCGTATCATCGGTGCCGGACAACAGGAAGAAACTTACACGACAACGGATAGCGACGATGAGAGTCGAGATACGACTCGATCGCGATTATGTTGTTAGCCTCACGAATTTTAGGCAGGATGGATCGACGTGTTAAAACATATGTAATACTATTAGGATGCCTTCAATGATTTAATTGTTTGAAAGATATTCGCCAAAGCGACACTAATACTGCGTCGCGTGTATGAGATAACATACATCGCCGTAATGTGTCGTAATATGACGATGCAAGAAAATTATATGTTACTGACATGCAACATAATAGTAGACAGTTAACAAGGACCATTGGTAATATACTAATTTGACGGCGCTTCGAAAAGATGCTATTACTTTTATGCACGAAGATGCGGTGAGCTTCAATCGCCAATGCAAAAGTTACTAGAAGTAAACGCTGTCAATCGCATTCTGCATATTTACATACGTTTTACACGCGTTCATTAAACGAATCAGATTCTTCACGTCAGTCATTTGTTAGACTCCAATTTCCTAAGCAAGCGTATTTCAACGTCATCTATCGCGATCGGGAATCTCGGTGTGGCGTCGTCACCAATTAATAATTACGACATTGTCGCCTCTCGCTAAACGCTTTAATCAATGTCATCGGGCCAATTTCCGATCGCCGTTGGTTCCCGTCCCATCCCCGTTTTCGTCCTCCGCCGCCTCTCCCCCTTCTCGCCTCCACCACCGCCACCATCTCCTCCTCGTCCTCCTCCTCTCGCGCGCGCCTATCAGGGCGGCTCCTCTGCAGGAAATTACGTGGTACACGATCGAAACGCAGGCGGAAGTCGCAATTTATCAGTTTCCAGGCTGGACGCGCCGCCGGAGATCGCGATTCCGATTTTCCTCCCCGCTCGCGCCTTCCTCGTCATTCACAGCGTGGACCGGCCTTAATGACGTTTGAAAATCGATCGCTTCGATCTCTCGCACACTGTCACTCGTCACTCAGTCACGCTCCGCTAATTGCGAGATATTTATCTCTCAACGTGCCTCTTTTTTTTTTTAATTCTCCAACCCGGCGTCTTCGACAGCCTCTACGCGCGAGGTGTCTGGCCGATTTTATTTGTTGTCGTAATCGTAATCTCCTCGTATCGGGTGATTAATTACGTCGCACGTCGGCCGTGGCTGGAATAAGTCGATCGGCTCGCCGCAACGTTAATAACGACAACTCGTAACTCGACCGTGACTCATTCGTATCTCGTTGCGCGAGTCGCGATTAAAACAATCGACGTCACGACACTCTAGGAACAATACGATGATTGATCGTTGAGCGAATTAAAATGCTGCACCTAGTAATAAATAATACCGATGAATTGTACGAATAGTATTTTCCGCGGACTTTTTCGCACGATCGTCGAATCGTGTATTCGATCGTCCCGATGTTATATTCGTCCCCGGAGAAGCGATCGGCCGACCGATATCTTTGCACGGTCGGGGAAGATAAAAAAAATATTCCGTGCGCTCCATGCACGCGCATGCATCGAAATATCGCTGGTTCCGCTGGTTTCGAGTACCCGGCGGGTGCTTGAGTACCCGCTCGGCCGCGGTTATGAATACGCGGAGGTCTTTTATGCGATTCTCACGCGAGCGTCGCGATTCAGTATATGCTCGGCTCAAGATCTACGATGAAGCTGTATACCGGCGTTCTCTTGAAAAAAAAAAGAGAAAAAGGAGGAGAAGCCTCGTAATAGACGGTTCAAAAGGGCCGCACCGGAAAATCGTCGATGCTCATCCGTGACGTCGAGGATCGATTTCGGATGGATTCCTACGTCGTTGTTTCAACAAGGAGAAAAACCGGCATGGATCTCGCAACGAGTGCCGATCATTTGTCGGCTAAATGAGCCGACGATGATCCGAGAGCGGTCCACTTAAGATCGCAGCGTCATTCCTCGCGAGGTGTAAAGATATTTCACGGAATTGCACGCTGCTTTAAAAATTCGTTACCGTTCTTATGGTTTTCTTAATTTCATGTGGGATGGGCTATAATTTTCTGAACAGTTTTCTGCGTTTTCTCGCACGTTAGAAACACCCGCCACATTAAACTATATATCTGCTTTTACCGCAATTTTTGCGATATTATTAACCGTAGAAATGAAATCGAATAATTATTTTCTAGATACTCGTGTTAGAAAGAAATGATTATTTTTAATTAAATGTTAATGTTTTGAAGTTAATTTAGCTTTAGTTATCTCTACTTAGCGCCGACCTTTTTCTCAGAAAAAGAGACCTTTGCGATCTTAGTCCGTTATTTGTCCAGACAACACTCTTGTCACACATCTTCAGCCTCCTACCTTGCGCCTTTCAAGAATTGTTGAAAAACACCTCCCCCGTTGGTTCAAAAAATAGACCTGTCTAACATTCTATTCAAGTGACCCAACAAGTAGCTTAAGCTGAAGAATAGATATACGATATAGATCATAGAAAATAAAATATTTACAAAACATTTTAATCTTTGTTTTATGGGACTTACATAAATAGCTATTTGTGGTCTCTTTATAAAAAGTGTTTCTACATTTTGTTTGCTGATAAACTACATATCAGCAAACATGGCTAAAAACGAACACTGTAACACGCGATAATTTTCCCGATTCAGCCGGAAGTCGCACGCCCAGCGTTGATCTGCGTGAAACTTTACGTAATTCTGCTTTAAAGGTTGGACAAATAAAGCATATTTCTCGAATAGCTATTTGCACGTGAAAATTCTTCTGACACATAATTTCAATGTTAACAAATTTAATTTTTTTTCAGTGATATATAAATTTATAAATAAATAGTCATAAAAATAGATGCACAATTTCGTGCATTTGTATACATAGGTATTTGAGCTCTTATGAGCTCTTGTGTAATTCCGCAATTATTTGCACAATGCTCACCGTGTCATCGCGAGATGTTTTCTTTTTCTCCTAAAATATTACGTTATACTTTTTGGAATGAATCATCTGAACCAGCACACACCTGGCGAGTTTAGTCAGCCATCAATCTTAATCATCCGCAACGCGTTGAGAGAAATATGGCCCTCCCAATGCGAGAGACTCTTATATAAGAAGAATAATAATGAGGATCGTATATATAGAACGTAATATCTATCCGGGGATAATTACGGGCGCGTAGGCATCATCAGCCATATCGTAATTATGATATCAGTATTACAAATAGCGCATGCTAAAAAAAAAACGGACCCCGATTAAATTTAAAGACTAAGAATCTAGAATACTTTGTACAATTGGAGGTCTGGCAGGGAATTTCACGCGTTTCTCGAAAATCGCTCGGATAAATTCGCGATAACCGACGTATTCTCGGCAATCGCGTCAGGTCAACAGGTTGTTCTTCAGCTGGCCGACTTCCGGCGACTCCTCGCGAAGAGAGGGAAGAACGATTCCGACGCCTCTCAATTGCGAACGATTTAAGACCGCCATTGGCCCCGACCTCAGAGGCAGCCCGCAAATGAAAACTTTCCCCATCTTCTTTCGCCAACTTCCGCGAAAGACTTCGCGGTGGAACTGCTTCTTCTTCTTCTTCTTCTTCTTCTTCTTCTCCTCCGCCCTTCGTTTCTGCTCGGTTTCTACTTATTTCCGTATGCGAGTTGTGGTTCGCCGGGCAATCGTGTTTCCCGGAAACCTTCTCTGGCGAAACGTGCCGTGCAATAAATTTTACCGTAGGCTCGCATTTAAGCTGAGCGGGGTCCTGCCTTTTCTGCTATTTAACCGACATCCTATACTATGTACATACGTATATAATGGAGGTATACCGGAAGTCAGATTAGAAAGTTGCTGTCGTTACACATTAATAAGAGATCGTTAAAAAGAGTTAAGTCGAATAAGTACTATATGAATTGTTGTGAAAATTCTGTTCTCTTCAGTTAATTTTAAGATTGTATTTTTATCTTAAATCGTCTTAATTATGCAGCTAGCTATATTAATAATTAAATATCTGAATAAAGAAAAATCAAGCTGAACGACAGTCTTATTTTGAGCACATCTTACTAGAGAAATTTGCGAGATTCGAAAAGAATTCTAAAAATGTCGACAACAAGAGGATCGATGGGCCTATATCCTTGCGCGGATGATCGAAAGAAATGAGGGGGAGGAAGAGAAGGAGAAGAAGGGATGGGTGCTCCTCTAATCTGCCGGCAGTGATCAGGACCCGGTATCGATGATGAAGTCTCGAAGCCTTTTGAAGTCTGCCGTGCCTCGCGACGGGGGGGATCTCTCGGAGTGCTGATCCTGATCCTCGTGCGGCAGCTCACAGCCATTTTGTCTGTCGGTACCTATCAGTCCCATCTGTCTTAATGCCTGTCAAAATTAAAACTGAGGCTAGAAACATGCCGATGGGAAAATATACTAATGACATGAATTTCAACGTGTCAGCCGTTTATAATGCATCTAACTCCTTTCGCAGGTACCTTTTCTCAAGGATTTTTGCACGTTCGGAATCGCAAAGTAACATGAGCATTGCATCCACATAAAAGCTATATATATGATAAAATAAAGGTCTCAAATCAATGTCTTTAAGGTTGTATAATGAGATAAATGAGAAGAGGATATTTTTATCTTAAAGAATTATGTTCGATCAAAAATGTAGTTAGTAAATTTTTGTTATTTAATATGTTGGACGTTTCTGTTCTCGTAATGCCAAGAATAACGAAAATAAGATTTGTTAAAGGAAAAAAACCAATGTGTACAACGTCCTCGAACTGGGGATATTATATGTGATTAATTATTTGTGCAACCTGCTGTGTTTTCATATTTTCAGTTATTTTGTGTTAATTGGCAGATTCGGTATCTCACTTCCGGTGTCCTGCGAAGGATTATCCTATTCCTACAAAGAAGCTATGACAGTACATTTTTCGCAAACAAAGCTGCCGACTGCCAAAGCATTCTCCCCTGATGGTCAATGCCTATTTTATGACTAAGATAGTAAAGTCCAAAAGAAAAAGCAGGTAATGGGATGTCACTCATTTTTCCTTGCCAGTTATCCCTTACTCTTTATTTCTCACTTTTCCACATTTATCTGTTATACAGATTTTTACAGACTTCCGCCCTTTTCCCAATGTGTTACTTATCCGTCATATATGATAAGCCGAGTAAATTTTTTTAATTTACAATGTAGAGACTTTTAGACTAATATCATTTATCTACTACAGATAATGCACGTGCCATGCTTTCTTATTGTGAGAATCGCCTCGTAGTTCTTTGTCTTCAACTGTTTGAAAGTGCCAAAGTCACTTTGTGAAATATTTATATCAATAATAAGAAATGTATTAATATGTTTTTGAATTAAATAATCTTTTAGGATACATAAATTATTTCATTCTACATACAACTTTAAAGGCATTATACATAACTGAGACTTTTCTTTTAAATAACATTGTCAACGCATATTCAGGAAAACAAATATTTCGTTAAAACTTTGTTGAAAATATAGAAAACAAATTTTTTTTTAAACATGGCTTATAATCATCGACTCTTTATTCGAAAATGACTTAGCAAATTTTTACATCTGTTTGTTTAACGGACTAGAAATCGAAACCTGGTGAGCGTTTTTTTGATTATCTGTGTTTGTCGACTGTTAAAAGTTTGAAAAATGTAGTAGAGTGACAAGAAGTAAGAGCGGTTTAAGTAAGATGATAAATAGATTCTTTTTCTTTTAATGCTTCCGAAATATCACACATAGTCACATTTCGGAGCTGTAAAACAATCCTCACACAAAAAAATAATATTGTGTTAATAGATTTATATCTAATTGGAAATAATCTTACTAATTCAATAATATTAATAAAACAAATACTTATTTTATTAAAACAAGAGCATGATGTACTAAATAAACAAAATTTTTTTTCTAATTAGATTAATGCTGTTGAACAACATTATTTTTTAAATTTATTTATATATATATATATATATTTATATAATAAGATTTAACAGATTATTTCTTTTATTTATTTTAAGATTTTCAACAAATTATTTGTAACTAATTTTTCTCCAACGTATAATTATACTTTTATTCTCACTTTTTTTACTACATTTTCATTATTTTATGTTATACATAAGGTACTTTTTATATAACGAAAAAATGTTTTTTTTTCCCAAGAGGTTCTGCTAATCGATTCCAACATCGAGGCTTTTGTTCGCATTGCCCTCGTGCGCAATTTCTGCGAGCGAATTTTTGATCCGGCGACGATCCGGGTATTAGCGCTCTCGTTATCGCGTCGATTTTATTTCAAATACCCGTAGAGGTAGGGAAGCGTAGATGCGTTTAGATAAAAATAGCCTCGTAAAAGAGGCCGCTCGACCTGGATCCCGGATGCAGAACAGTTCTCTCGGCGCTTTCTGCGAACCCCAGCAAAGCTGTGCAGCGCATACCCCCGGCCGACAGATACCCGGTGTCGATATCGTATCTGAGCGGAAAACGAAATTTTCGAATGGAAAACGCGAACGGCCGCGATAACGAGTCCGCGTCGAAATTCCGATCGCGTGCGCGTACAATGAGCCAGTAACTCGCTCTCCTATCTCGCTCTTGGTTGGGGGAAACGGGAGGGAGGAAAACGGGGAGAGAGAAAGAGAGAAGGAGAGAGAGAGAGAGAGAGAGAGAGAGAGAGAGAGAGAGAGAGAGGCAGACATAAACTTCTATCCCACCTACACTTCCGCGATCTCTCGTCGCATCCATGCCGACCAATGGCCGAGCCACCTGCCTTACGCCGTGCAAGCTTCTCTCCCATGATCCCGCGTTTCCATGGCTCGCCGGGTTTCACCGCGCGAGCAGTTTCGTATCTCTGGAATATGTCGGAATACGTTTTTATTTATTTCCCTTTTTCTTTCGATAGCTCGATTTCATTTCACTCGTGAATCTTCGTTGGAGCACGAAGGCGGGGTTGCACAATCGGGATGAACTAGCTAAACGCAAAATTTAGCAACAAAAGAAAAATTTAATTGGTCTCGGAATTTTGCAGCACACAATTTTGTTAAATTCTCTAAAGGTTACTAAACATTTGCAGACCCCTGACATTATGGGAAATCTAGGAAAAAATAGGAACGATGAATGAAAAAATATTTTCTCATATGTTCGCTGACAATTCTAAGCCAATTTTACCAAATATTTTTACGGAGAAATGTCTCTTCAAAATGAGCTCCCAAGATACCAATCTGTGTGATTTCACGCAGTGTATTATGTGAAACGGACTCGCGATACGTCAATCGCTGATACGAACCATTCTCGTGTTCGAGCGACAAAAAAGCGGATAACACGGTTAACGCCATTAAGATATTAGCAGCGTTAACTTTGCGACAGATAGGTATGTGAGTATTTTTCAGAAGAAATCTAATCTAACGCGAAAGTGAAGAAATCACTTAGGAGAATATGTCAAAGCCAGGGGTCTACCATGAAGAAAAAAATTACTAAAGTAACAAAAAGCGGATGATTATTTCCACACAAAAAAATGTTGATTTTTGAAGTGACTAATATAGTGACCGCCAATAGTTGTGCTGTATGGAGTTGTGTGTCAATTGTATATGCGTGTTATCGATTCGAGGAGGTGCTATCGCATGAGAATGTGTCCTTTGGTCTTGGATTTGCCCTAAAGCTATTAGCGGCTTAAGTTATCTGAAGCTTTTACTACGGTTTTTTCAGTTTATATTAGTAATTATACTATTAATCCTACTGTATCTGAGGTACTGATATCCTATCGGCGGTGTTCTTACTGTCGTATTCTAAGAGAGATCAGTCTCTCTTGCAATCAGCTGTATATAGATACATTATCGAAACAGTTCTAAAAGTCACGTTCCTAAAAGCCTGATTATTCGAAAAATTCTTGCAGCATTAATAATAAAGATTTATTTTTTGCGGAGCAATCTCTTTTCGTTTCTCTTCTTTAAAATATTTATTCAAAATTTGCCGCTTATGTAAAATATTTATTCAAAATTCGTCGTTTACTCGAAAAATGAATATCGTAACGTTAGATACGCGAGAACATTTTTCTCCATAAAATAAAAAAAAGATTAACAAAGGCTGAAGGAGGTAGGGCAACCTCAGCGTGACGGCGTGCGCGTAGCACTTGGGCTCGACGAAGGATCGGCGAAAAATCTCTCGAACGGAAGTTTACGCTGCGGCATATCCGCCATCGACAATCGACGCGCGATGCAGTTCACGTACGCACTATTTCGCGAATAGCGATACGGGGTACAAGTTACTGGCTACGTTATCGAACCTGCCCTCCCCCTTCGTCCCGTTCGACGTTTTCGATTCTCGCACGGTCGTAACTTCGATAGCGCCATAACAGTGCCGGGGCTGTAAAAATGATATACACGCGCTGTGGGATTCGCCATGGTGATTTCCGCGGTGACACGCTGTGGTTCGGACCGCAGAATTATACGCAGCTCCGAATCTTCGTCGCACGTTGCTTAGAGAGATATCGATTTCGCCCGATAGCGTAATCGAGCACATTTTTTTACACGACAGGTATATTTGTCGCGCGAGAGGATAAAAATATCTGGGGAGGATCATTGGATTAATTGCTCGCTATACGAATATTTCGATTTTGCATTTGATGGTTTGTTAATAGACTAAATTTAGACACTATCATACTGTGTTACCCACGGCCTGCGTTACCCACGAGTCATTGTTGTTTGACAGACAACGCAAAATTCAATTACGCGAGAATATAAACAAGACTGATTTACTAAGATCGGTGAAAAAATCGATGAGGCGTTTGCAGAAATAGAGGATTTTTCGAAAGAAATTTTTTCTTTAATCACGATCCGCTCCAGTCGAACCTAAATTGCACTTGTCGCTTCCCGAGGAATTTCAGCCAAGGCTCCAGACTTGTTACTGATACATTAAATCTCCTTCAAAACAGAGTAAGTTAGTCATTAGTGCTAGACACGCTATCTTAAGCTATCTTAATAGCTTGAACATTAATGACTCCAGGTGCTGACGCTCCCAGGTGCTCTCAGTCACCACACTTAGGACTCGTTGCACCAAAATCGCATAATATTTAACCTCA